>NC_088222.1:44039829-44272329 GCF_036934945.1 Oncorhynchus masou masou
AATGCTCACTAACAGGGATGTAAACATTTGAGAGAAATAAGCTTTTTGTGCATATGGAAAGAATTTTATTTCAGCTCATGAAAAATGGGACCAACACTTTACATGTTGAGTTGATATTTTTCCCTGTGTATATCATAGGCTACAGTAAGCTACTAAATTAACTTTCCGGTAGCACTGCATCACCACCAAATTCTGAAGATGAAGCCTAAGCTACTCATCGGAGATGGCTGATGCGCGCACGCACGTAGCATTTCTCAAGATAAGCTACTTGGAGAATCAGTCCAAAATAATGGCCTTCTCAGCATTTGTTTTTACATGACCCTACATATGATGGGATGTTAATTACTTAATTAACTCAGGAACCACACCTCTTTATTTTATTTTTTATTTTTATTTCACCTTTATTTAACCAGGTAGGCTAGTTGAGAACAAGTTCTCATTTACAACTGCGACCTGGCCAAGATAAAGCATAGCAGTGTGAACAGACAACACAGAGTTACACATGGAGTAAACAATTAACAAGTCAATAACACAGTAGAAAAAAAAGGGGAGTCTATATACAATGTGTGCAAAAGGCATGAGGAGGTAGGCGAATAATTACAATATTGCAGATTAACACTGGATTGATAAATGATCATGCACAGGTAGAGATATTGGTGTGCAAAAGAGCAGAAAAGTAAATAAATAAAAACTGTGGGGATGAGGTAGGTGAAAATGGGTGGGCTATTTACCAATAGATTATGTACAGCTGCAGCAATCGGTTAGCTGCTCAGATAGCTGATGTTTGAAGTTGGTGAGGGAGATAAAGGTCTCCAACTTCAGCGATTTTTGCAATTCGTTCCAGTCACAGGCAGCAGAGTACTGGAACGAAAGGCGGCCGAATGTGGTGTTGGCTTTAGGGATGATCAGTGAGATACACCTGCTGGAGCACGTGCTAAGGATGGGTGTTGCCATCGTGACCAGTGAACTGAGATAAGGCGGAGCTTTACCTAGCATGGCCTAGTAGACGACCTGGAGCCAGTGGGTCTTGCGACGAATATGTAGCGAGAGCCAGCCGACTAGAGCATACAAGTCGCAGTGGTGGGTAGTATAAGGTGCTTTAGTGACAAAACGGATGGCACTGTGATAAACTGCATCCAGTTTGCTGAGAAGAGTGTTGGAAGCAATTTTGTAGATGACATCGCCGAAGTCGAGGATCGGTAGGATAGTCAGTTTTACTAGGGTAAGCTTGGCAGCGTGAGTGAAGGAGGCTTTGTTACGGAATAGAAAGCCGACTCTTGATTTGATTTTCGATTGGAGATGTTTGATATGGGTCTGGAAGGAGAGTTTGCAGTCTAGCCAGACACCTAGGTACTTATAGGTGTCCACATATTCAAGGTCGGAACCATCCAGTGTGGTAATGCTAGTCGGGCAAGCGGGTGCAGGCAGCGATCGGTTGAAAAGCATGCATTTGGTTTTACTAGCGTTTAAGAGCAGTTGGAGGCCACGGAAGGAGTGTTGTATGGCATTGAAGCTCGTTTGGAGGTTAGATAGCACAGTGTCCAATGACGGGCCGAAAGTATATAGAATGGTGTCGTCTGCGTAGAGGTGGATCAGGGAATCACCCGCAGCAAGAGCAACATCATTGATATATACAGAGAAAAGAGTCGGCCCGAGAATTGAACCCTGTGGCACCCCCATAGACACTGCCAGAGGACCGGACAGCATGCCCTCTGATTTGTCACACTGAACTCTGTCTGCAAAGTAATTGGTGAACCAGGCAAGGCAGTCATCCGAAAAACCGAGGCTACTGAGTCTGCCGATAAGAATATGGTGATTGACAGAGTCGAAAGCCTTGGCAAGGTCGATGAAGACGGCTGCACAGTACTGTCTTTTATCGATGGCGGTTATGATGTCGTTTAGTACCTTGAGTGTGGCTGAGGTGCACCCGTGACCGGCTCGGAAACCAGATTGCATAGCGGAGAAGGTACGGTGGGATTCGAGATGGTCAGTGACCTGTTTGTTGACTTGGCTTTCGAAGACCTTAGATAGGCAAGGCAGAATGGATATAGGTCTGTAACAGTTTGGGTCCAGGGTGTCTCCCCCTTTGAAGAGGGGGATGACTGCGGCAGCTTTCCAATTCTTGGGGATCTCAGACGATATGAAAGAGAGGTTGAACAGGCTGGTAATAGGGGTTGCGACAATGGCGGCGGATAGTTTCAGAAATAGAGGGTCCAGATTGTCAAGCCCAGCTGATTTATACGGGTCCAGGTTTTGCAGCTCTTTCAGAACATCTGCTATCTGGATTTGGGTAAAGGAGAACCTGGAGAGGCTTGGGCGAGGAGCTGCGGGGGGGCCGGAGCTGTTGGTCGAGGTTGGAGTAGCCAGGCGGAAGGCATGGCCAGCCGTTGAGAAATGCTTGTTGAAGTTTTCAATAATCATGGATTTGTCGGTGGTGACCGTGTTCCCTAGCCTCAGTACAGTGGGCAGCTGGGAGGAGGTGAGGAAGTACCTGCTTTCAATATGGACAATTCCATGGTAACGGAATTACACTTTGTCCAACAAAACAAACATTGATTACAGATTTGAACAAACCATACAACTCTACGCACAAGGGAAGAAAAAAAATGTACACAAAAAAACATCACAAAAACACATTTTACTGGAAGAACTGTGCAGATGCAATGTTTGGTAACAGAATTACGGTAAAATCTCACACAGGTTTTTATGCGACCACGTTTTTAACAATTCCAACACTAGCTATTCTCTTGTGGAATTTGCTGGGACATTTAACAGTCATATCAAATGTTCCAGATGTCTTGATATTCTAGAAGAAGCCATATTGATATAGCAATGCTCCAAAAGCACACCTGCTCCAAGCACCTAGAATAGAGAACCATTTATACAAACAGACTGCTTTTTCATCAGCCCCAAACAAAACTAAGGGTGTAATCATAATGATACATAAGAAACTCACAATCACCAGCCTTGGTAAAGGTGAAGACCAAGAAGGCAGAATCACTTTCCTTAAATGTATCCATATGGAAAGAAAATTGCTTTTATTAATGTGTATGCTCCAAATTATTATGATCCAATGTTTTTTGATTCTCTGAACAGCATATTGTTAGAATTAACTGAATTCCAACTGGTTATTGGGACAGACGGGACAGACGTGACGGGACAGGCTTTAGGGATGATCAGTGAGATACACCTGCTGGAGCGCGTGCTATTGGGACAGACGTGAATAAGACCAACTACAATCCAACTACAATCCAACTACAATCCATACGCAACCAAGGCTCTCCAACATATGCTCTCTGATTACAACCTCATTGATGCCTCCAAATAAAACAGAGTACACTTTCTATTCAAACAGGCAAAAAACATTCTCAGAATCTATGTTGTACTCTACTCAATTTTATTTGATCAAGAAAACAGAAATTCAGCATCTGATCATCATTCTTACTACTGCCAGCTAACAATGTGAGCATTTCCTAAAATAGCCACAAGATGGCGCTTTAATGTTTCCTTGTTAATGTTTCCAATTTTAAACTGAATTGAATGAATTGATACTGATTAGAAAAAATTAAGTTGATGATCCTCAGATTTTATAGGATGCCATCAAATGTTTTATTCAAAACAATGCAACTGCATTTGCATCTGGGCTGATGATTAAATCACAATTATAAAAGATATCAGAATTGGAAAAGTTGTTAATGACAGAGCGTTCTCAACAAATACTTTTTTCAGACCAGATAGAGACTACCATCTCCAAAGTCAAGTACATCTATTGATAAGACAGAGTGCAGAATTTGCCATCCATCTAGTTAGACTCAACCATTATTTCCATGGAATTTGTCCCAACATGCTTCGCAGTAATGATCAATTAGCGGATATTGCAATCATCGAATCTGAATCAGGTGAATTACAATCAGAACCCAAATGAATTATCCCATTTCTATAAAGAATTGTACACTTCTGATCGTAAATCAACACCAAGCCAGATTGAGTCCCTATTAAAAGATATAAGAACTCAACTGAGGAAGCCGGCTTGCTGGGAGCCCAAATCTCTCTCCACGAACTCAAAAGGGCATTGGCTAATCATGAGTAAAGGCAAGTCACCTGGTTGGACAGTATTCCTCCATTGGTCTATTTAAAATTGTTGAACCAATTTGGTTAACTATTTCTCAATGATTAACACAACCATTTACTAAGGTTCATTTGGAAGGGATGTAAATGCAGAGCTAATTTAACTGTTTTTATAAAACAAAAAGTAAGGACGCCACCCAGTGCTCTCACTATTGCTTCATATCTTTGATAAACACAGATTTAAAACTATTTTCAACAATTATTTTGTCCTGTCGAAACTTGGAACATCCAATTGGTACATCCAGACCAAAGCATGTTTGTTAAAAAACAATTATCCTCAGATAACCTTTGTTGTCTATTACATATCTTACATGCTTCATCAGAAACCAAAGCTCCTTAGGCAGTTAAAACTCTCGACGCAGAAAAAGATTTTGGTAGACTAGAATGGTTATATCTTTGGACAGTTTTGGAACATATGGGACTCCAATTTCATTAATATGATTAAAATACTATATGGCAAACCCTCAGCCATAGTAATAAGAGGCAATATCTGCTCTGCTCAGAATAAGTAGATGTAGGAGGCAAGGTGACCCCATCTCACTTCTTTTATGTTTGTCTATGGAGCCTCTGGCCCAGGCAATTCGAAAATCTAAGAAATTACACCAATATCTCTCAATTCTACAGATCACGTCATCTCATTATACGTTGACTATATCTTACTTTATCTACTCAATATATATCAACTCTCCCAAACGCTTTGAACGTCATAGTCAAATTCAGCTCCACAAGTTCTAAAATAAATCTAACCAAATCTGCCCTATTCAATCAGACCTCATAGATAGACTAACATCCTAGTCTCTCTAACTGGCAGAATTACTATTGTGAAAATAAATATATTGCCTCGGTTGAATTTCGTGAGCTCAATGCTTCCTATGTCTCCCATTTCCAGCTATTGGGATAAATTCCACACTGCGTTTGTAACGGTTTTCATGCGGTGAAGGAGAGTCGGACCAAAATGCAGCGTGTAGATTGCGATCTATGTTTAATGAACAAAAACGGAACACGAATCTAAATACAAACACTACAAAACAAAGAACGTAACGAAAACCGAAACAGCCTATACTAGTGTAAACTAACACAGTTACAGGAACAAGGACACTAAGGACAATCACCCACGAAACACACAAAGAATATGGCTACCTAAATATGGTTCCCAATCAGAGACAACGATAATCACCTGACTCTGATTGAGAACCGCCTCAGGCAGCCATAGACTATGCTATACACCCCACACAACCCTAAGACGAAACACACCACAAATAAACCCATGTCACACCCTGGCCTGACCCAATAAATGAAGATAAACATAGTAAATATAGACCAGGGCGTGACAGAACCCCCCCTAAGGTGCGGACTCCCGGACGCACATCAAACCAATAGGGAGGGTCCGGGTGGGCGTCTGTCCATGGTGGCGGCTCCGGCTCCGGCGCGTGACGTGGAACCCACTCTATAAATATCTTTGTCCCCCCTCCTCGCGTCCTAGGATAGTCCACCTTCGCCGCCGACCATGGCCTAGTAGTCCTCACCCAGAATCCCACTGGACTGAGGGGCAGCTCGGAACTGAGGGGCAGCTCGGGACTGAGGGGCAGCTCGGGGCAGAGACAGCTCGGGACTGAGGGGAAGTTCAGCACTGAGAGGAAGCTCGGGACTGAGAGGAAGCCCGGCACTGAGAGGAAGCCCAGCACTGAGAGGAAGCCCAGCACTGAGAAGAAGCCCAGCACTGAGAAGAAGCTCAGCCAGGTATTTGGATCCGGCAGATCCTGGCTGGTTGACAGTTCTGGCAGATCCTGGCTGACTGGCAGATCTGGAAGAGTCTGGTTGACTGGCAGATCTGGAAGAGTCTGGCTGACTGGCAGATCTGGAAGAGTCTGGCTGACTGGCAGATCTGGAAGGGTCTGGCTGACTGGCGGATCTGGAAGAGTCTGGCTGACTGGCGGATCTGGAAGAGTCTGGCTGACTGGCAGATCTGGAAGAGTCTGGCTGACTGACGGATCTGGCTGCTCCATGCTGACTGGCGGCTTCTTGCAGACTGACAGCTCTGGCTGCTCCATGCAGACTGGCAGCTCCATGCAGACTGACAGCTCCTTGCAGACTGACAGCTCCTTGCAGACTGACAGCTCCTTGCAGACTGACAGCACCTTGTAGACTGGCAGCTCCTTGCAGACTGACAGCTCCATGCAGACTGGTATCTCCGGCTGCTCCATGCAGACTGACAGCTCCATGCAGGCAGGCAGTTCCGGCTGCTCCATGCAGACTGACAGCTCCATGCAGACTGGCATCTCCGGCTGTTTCATGAAGACTGACAGCTCTTGCTGCTCCATGTAGACTGACAGCTCTGGCTGCTCCATGTAGACTGACTGCTCTGGCTGCTCCATGTAGACTGACAGCACTGGCTGCTCCATGTAGACTGACAGCTCTGGCTGCTCCATGTAGACTGACAGCTCTGGCTGCTCCATGCTGACTGACAGCTCTGGCTGCTCCATGCTGACTGACAGCTCTGGCTGCTCCATGCAGACTGACAGCTCGGGCTGCGCTAAACAGGCGGGAGACTCCAGCAGCGCTGTAGAGGAGGAAGATTCTGGCTGCGCTAAACAGGCGGGAGACTCCAGCAGCGCAGGAGAGGAGGAAGGCTCTGGCTGCGCTATTTAGACAGGAGACTCCAGCAGCGCAGGAGAGGAGGAAGGCTCTGGCTGCGCTATTTAGACGGGAGACTCCGGCAGCGCAGGAGAGAAGAAAAGCTCCGGTAGCGCTGGAGAGGAGAGGCGCACTGTATGCCTGATACGTGGTGCTGGCACTGGTGGTACTGGGCCGAGGACACGCACAGGAAGCCTGGTGCGGGGAGCTGCCACCGGAGGGCTGGTGTGTGGAGGTGGCACAGGATGGGCTAGACCGTGAAGGCGTACTGGAGATCTTGAGAGCAGTGTTGCCACAGGACGTGCAAGGCTAGGGATGTGCACAGTAGGCCTGGTGCGTGAGGCTGGCACCAACTTCACCAGCCGACTAACACGCACCTCAGGACGAGTATGGAGCGCTGACCCAGGTGCCATCAAATCCCTGACACGTTCCGTCGGGCGAATTCCATGCAAAAAGCACCAACACAGCAACTCCCTCATTTTTCTCTCCTCCAATTTCCCCATTAACTCCTTCACAGTCTCTGCTTCGCTCACCTCCAACACCGGTTCTGGTCTCCTCCTTGGCTCCTCACGATAAACAGGGAGAGTGGGCTCAGGTCTGACTCCTGACTCTGCCACACTCTCCCTGAGCCCCCCCCCCCCAAGACATTTTTGGGGCTGACTCTCGGGCTTCCATCCGCGTCGCCGCGCTGCCTCCTCATACCAGCGCCTCTCAGCTCTCGCCGCCTCCAGTTCTTCTTTGGGGCGGCGATATTCTCCAGGCTGATCCCAGGGTCCTTCTCCGAACAATTCGTCCTCCCATGTCCATTCCTCTCTTTGCTGCACCTGCCTGTTGACACGCTGCTTGGTCCGTTTGTGGTGGGTGATTCTGTAACGGTTTTCATGCGGTGAAGGAGAGTCGGACCAAAATGCAGCGTGTAGATTGCGATCCATGTTTAATGAACAAAAACGGAACACGAATCTAAATACAAACACTACAACACAAAGAACGTAACGAAAACCGAAACAGCCTATACTAGTGTAAACTAACACAGATACAGGAACAAGGACACTAAGGACAATCACCCACGAAACACACAAAGAATATGGCTACCTAAATATGGTTCCCAATCAGAGACAACGATAATCACCTGACTCTGATTAAGAACCGCCTCAGGCAGCCATAGACTATGCTATACACCCCACACAACCCCAAGACGAAACACACCACAAATAAACCCATGTCACACCCTGGCCTGACCCAATAAATGAAGATAAACATAATAAATATAGACCAGGGCGAGACAGCGTTATAAAAATGTATATGGAAAGGTAAGAGATCTCTGATTAAATTAACAAATTTACAGCGAGGGAAAGATGCTGGAGGACTATCCATTACAAACTTCAAATTGTATTTCTAGGGCACAAGCATTTTGCCCAATTCTAAATTGGTTTAGGCATGACACTTCCGCTCGCTGGCTGAGAATGGAGAGAAATATGATGGTTCCCATTGCCCTGGAAAAAAGTGGTGTTCATTGATCTCTTAAAAATGTAAACTACGCTTCTGGTTCCATAATTGCTCAAACAATTTATTTTTGGAACAAAATGTAAAAACTATGCAACTGGGAAATAAAATGGCATGCCCAGACTCCAATACTTAACAATAATGCCTTGCACATCACCCGAATGGTCTAAATGCCATATCTGTACCCTTGACGATATCATGGATAATATTGGTTTGAGGACATTCCAAGATCTGAAAGAAGCATTTATATTACCAGGTTACTCTTTTTTAGGTTAGCCAATTTAGGTTAGCTATGCTGGCATATGAAGTTCCATGGGATACCCAGCTGTCCAATGATGGAATTTGTAAAAAGATTATCTGATCTCCCGAAAGGACTAATCTCTGTAATATATAAAACTATAGGAAAGATTATACTCTGAGTTTCCATTAAAGAAGTATGGGCCACAGATCTAAATGTAACTGAATCATCCTTTAACTGGACAAGGAATATGGAAAAATATGACTTTGGCATCCCTAATCCAAGCCATCAATTTATTATTTTCAAGTTTGCACATTCATTCATATGATGCGGGTGTGCCCTGCAGTTGAATGCTTTTTGGACGAAGTTACAAAATTAATTTCAAAGAGCATGAATTTAAATATTAAATGCTCCCCAACCATTATGCTACTTAATGATGATGGCTCCTTGAATCCCTCAATCAATCAGGGAAGATTACTGCACAGCTGCAAAAATAATGTTGGCAACTACCTCACTCTCTCCCATTTTACCTGCTCATACAGTTAGTATTAGAAGTTAGAACGGGGGGTTGTGGAGGGGGATACTTTTTTGTTTATTTTCCTTGCATACAAAATATGAACACTTCTTGTTGTTCTTTATCTTTGTATGCATTTAAATATATATATATATATATACTTCCGGTAAAAAGATTTAGAACACCTATTCATTCAAGGGTTTTTCTTTATTTTTACTATGTTCTACATTGTAGAATAATAGTGAAGACAGGTGACTACCATCATGAGTCACCTGGAATGCATTTCAATTAATGTGTTTGAGCCAATCAGTTACATTGTCACAAGGTAGGTGGGGAAGATAGCCCGATTTAGTAAAAGACCAAGTAAATATTATTGCAAGAAGAGCTCAATCAAATAAGCAAAGAGAAATGACAGTCCATCATTACTTGAAGACATGAAGGTCAGTAAATACGGAGTTTCTTTAAGTACAATCACAAAAACCATCAAGCGCTATGATGAAACTGGCTCTCGTGAGGACCACCACAGGAAAGGAAGACCCAGAGTTACCTCTGCTGCAGAGGATAAGTTCCTTAGAGTTACCAGCCTCAGAAATTGCATCCCAAATAAATGCTTCACAGAGTTCAAGTAACAGACACATCTCAATATCAACTGTTCAGAGGAGACTGCGTGAATCAGGCCTTCATGGTCGAGTTGCTGCAAAGAAACGACTAGTAAAGGACCCCAATAAGAAGAAGAGACTTGCTTGGGCCAAGAAACACGAGCAATGAACATTAGACAGGTGGAAATGTGTCCTTTGGTCTGGAGACCAAATTCGATATTTTTGGTACCAACAGCCATGTCTTTGTGAGACGCGGTGTGGGTGAATTGATGATCTCCACATCTGTATTTCCCACTGTAAAGCATGGAGAAGGAGGTGTTATGGTGTGGGGGTGCTTTGCTGGTGACACTGTCTGTGATTTATTTAGAATTGAAGGCACACTTAACCAGCATGGCTACCACAGCATTCTGCAGCGATACGTCATCCCATCTGGTTTGGGCTTAGTGGGACTATCATTTGTTTTTCAACAGGACAATGGCCCAACACACCTCAAGGGTGTGTTAGGGCTATTTTACCAAGAAGGAGATTGATGGATTGCTGCATCAGATGAACTGGCCTCCACAATCCCCCGACCTCAACCAAATGTAGATTTAGATGGAAAAGCATTCCAGGTAAAGCTGGTTGAGAGAATGCCAAGCGTGTGCAAAGCTGTCATCAAGGCAACGGGTGGCTATTTGAAGAATCTCAAATATAAAATATATTTTGATTTGTTAAACACTTTTTTTGGTTCCTACATGATTCCATGTGTTATTTCATAGTTTTGACGTCTTCATAATTATTCTACAATGTTGAAAATAGTAAATGTAAAGAAAAACCCTTGAATGAGTAGGTGTTCTGAAACTTTTAACCGGTATTGTATATTTGACCGATAGTGTTTGTGTGTATATATATACAGTTGAATTCGGAAGTTTACATACGCTTAGGATGGAGTCATTGAAACTCGTTTTTCAACCACTCCACAAATTTCTTGTTAACAAACTGTAGTTTTGGCAAGTCAATTAGGACATCTTATTTGTGCATGACACAAGTAATTTTTCCAACAATTGTTTACAGACAGATTATTTATTCTAATTCACTGTATCACAATTCCAGTGGGTCAGAAGTTTACATTCACTAAATTGACTGTGCCTTTAAACAGCTTGGAAAATTCCAGAAAATTATGTCATGCCTTTAGAAGCTTCTGATAGGCTAATTGACATAATTTGAGTCAATTGGAGGTGTACCTGTGGATTTATTTCAAGGCCTACCTTCAAACTCAGTGCCTCTTTGAGCTGAGCAATAGATTTCAACCAATGGAAGTTTAAAAGATAATTAACTTCTTCGATATAGGGGGCGCTCTTTTAATTATGTCTGTGAGTGCCCCAGAACTAATGCTACAGGCGAAACCAAGATGAAATTTCATACAGGAAATGCCCCAGATTTTGAATGCGCTGTGTTCCAATGTCTCCTTATATGGCTGTGAATGCGCAAGGAATGAGCCTACACTTTCTGTCATTTCCCCAAGGTGTCTGCAGCATTGTGACTTATTTGTAGGCATATCATTGGAAGATTGACCATAAGAGACTACATTTGCCAGGTGTCCGCCCGGTGTCCTCCGTCGAAATTATTGCGTAATCTCCAGCTGCATGCACGTTTCCATTTGGTTCAGAAGAGAAAGGCAACTGCCACGAATGATTTATCATCGAAAGGATATGTGAAAAACACCTTGAGGATTGATTCTAAACAACGTTTGCCATGTTTCTGTCAATATTATGGAGTTAATTTGGAAAAAAGTTTGGCGTTGTCATGACTGAATTTTCGGGTTTTTTTCTTAGCCAAACGTGATAAACAAAACCGAGCGATTTCTCCTACACAAATAATATTTTTGGAAAAACTGAACATTTGCTATCTAAGAGTCTCTATCTAAGAGTCTCCTCATTGAAAACATCCGAAGTTCTTCAAAGGTAAATGATTTTATTTGAATGCTTTTCTTGTTTTTGTGAAAATGTTGCCTGCTGAATGCTAGGCTTAATGCTATGCTAGCTATCAATACTCGTACACAAATGCTTGTGTAGCTATGGTTGAAAAGCATATTTTGAAAATCTGAGATGACAGTGTTGTTAACAAAAGGCTAAGCATGTGAGCCAATATATTTATTTCATTTAATTTGCGATTTTCAAAAATATTTAACGTTGCATTATGCTAATGAGTTTGAGGCTATGATTACGCTCCCGGATACGGGATTGCTCGACGCTAGAGGTTAACTAAATTGAAATAATTACAATTAAACTAAATCAATCCCAGTTCAGAACTATTACCTTTTTGAGTGAACTTTGGAGATGGTGAACCTGTGGAAGTCCTTCGGCAAAAGCATGTGGTTTCAGTGCATGCATTCAATTAGAAAACGCAAAGAAGCAAAATGATTATACTGACATTATTTATTTTACCATCGTAAAAAAGGTAGAAATTGAGTTATGCCTGCCTATTATGACAATTCATATCATTTTTCCTAAATTAATTATTGTGGGTAACAAATATCCCCATTACTGGTCATTTCAATAACCCAGCTCTGTGTCAATTTTGTCAAAACACAGCATTGGGTTAAATTCAACCCAGCGGGGTTGTGCTTGTAAACCAGTGCCTGGTGTTGAGTGCTTGACACAGCTGCTGGGAAAATTAGACTGTATTGCTGGGTTAAAACAATCCAGTGTGTTGGGTTGTGACAAAACCCATCACATTGGGTTGGGGGATTTAACCCAGCAGGTGGGTAATTTTTTATTTCATCCTTGGGTTATTGTCAGTGTAATGCTGATTAAAATGTTGTTATATATTTTTACCTTCTCTACCATCCCACCCCTCCCTTTCCTACACACAGTCAAGATACAATGTTGAATGTCAAATCATTCATTTGTATTGTCTGCAATTTCAGAACATACATCACAGAATGTCAAAGAATTGTACACAGTGTACAATATGTAAAACATGTAAATAGCAAATTGAAACAAAGCCCTATTGTGTCAGTATGTGCTATTTCATAAAATAAGATTTAATGAGATATAAATAAATTGTAATAATCAATTCTATGATTTCATGAAACAAACAGTCCAAACATCAGACTAAAGCCTCAATTGAACTTGATGTTTACACTCAGATTGCAATCTGAGAAAAACAAAGCATGCGTGCGTGTAAAGCCCAAATCACACGTAAAACGAGGTCAACTGCGTAAACAGTTGCACGTGAGATTAATGTCAATTCACATACAGTACACTGCGTAGCATATTCCATAATAAACAGCTGTATTTGTTATGTTCACCATGTAGCCCTGAATTGTTGTTCTGTGTCCCTTTCCTTTTGACTCAATGTATAGGGCATACGGAGCCAACGTACCTTCCTGCGCTAAACAGTTGTGTTAGTTTACGAACGTGAGGATAGTTGCAGCTAATACACCCGAGCAGTTTATAAAGAATGTAGCTAGTCTCGTTCTTTCTACGAACAGTATTTTCTCTTGAAATCTGTCTTTCGAGCTCCTTGAGTTTCCCAGCCGTTGCCTGCCAAGGCTATATGACTGTGATCGAAATCGACATAGGGAGGCATAACATTATAACAAACTGTACATGTCACAATTCCAGATGTAACAATGCACAAAGAGTGTGTTTTCGGGAAATGTATCCGTTCATTCCACCTGCATTGCTTAGCGTAGACGTGAGAAAAATAGGCTTCTAATTTTATACGCTATGACACCGTTGATGCTCGCGGCCCATCTGTTTTCATCCATTCACTACCATGGATTCTAATTCCAGCGTGAACACACTCGTTCACGCGCTTAAAAAGGCTTTTCAGTTGATTTGAGCTTGACACCGTCTGTTTTAAGTGTTATTAACACAGATAGTGCCAGATCTAATCAATAGATAAATGTATTCACATTCACTGACACAGTTCAGCTATTTTAGGTGACAACACACACACATCATGACGTTTTCCCATACAACAATGGTCTACATTTGGGTTGAGTCAAAACAAGTGTAAAATATTATGTTTAAGCCACTCTACTAAGGACATTGACTAATTGCGTATTGAATGGCGCATTACGTATTGTCGCATTACGTTTTGAAAATAAATTGTGATAGAATGAAAGCGTACCAGAACACACTTTTGCCAGCTTAAACAAAAAATACCATTATATATTATCATACAAATATAAAGATTTATGTGCAACAGAAGTTGAACTGAAGGCAAACAAGTACATACTGTACAGTAGGCAAAAATGCATTGAAACAAAGTCAATTTAACAGAGCTATAAATAGTGCCTTAATATCATATTAGCATTAAAATATGAATGGGAAAAGGGATACCTAGTCAGTTGCACAATTGAATTCTTCAACAGGCTGAAGAAATTCGGCTTGGCCCCTAAGACCCTCATTAACTTTTACAGATGCACAAATGAGAGCATTCTGTCAGGCTGTATCACTGCACCACACGCAACCGCAGGGCTCTCCAGAGGGTGGTGCGGACTGCCCAACTCATCACCGGGGGGCAAACTATCTACCCTCCAGAACACCTACAGCACCTGATGTCACAGGACGGCCAAAAAGAACATCAACCACCCGAGCCAAGGCCTGTTCACCCTGCTATCATCCAGAAGCCGATGTCAGTACAGGTGAATCAAAGCTGGGACCGAGAGACCCAAAAACAGCTTCTATCTCAAGGCCATCAGACTGTTAAATAGCCATCACAAGCAGGCAACCACCTGGTTACTAAACCCTGCAACTTAGAGGCTGCTGCCCTATATACTTAGACATGGAATCAATGGCCACTTTAATAATGTTTGTATACTGCTTTACTCATCTCATATGTATATGCTGTATTCTATTCTACTGTATTTCAGTCAATGCCACTCCGACATTGCTCGCCCTAATATTGATATATTTCTTAATTCCATTCTTTTACTTTTACATTTGTGTGTATTGTTGTGTATTGTTAGATATGACTGCACTGTTGGAGCTATGAATAAAAGCATTTCGCTACACCCTCAATAACATCTGCTAAAAATGTGTATGTGACCAATAAAGTGGGATTTGATTAAACCAAAATGTGTCTTCTGCATTTAACCCAGCCCATCTGAATCAGAGAGACACTCATGGCTCCTCCATCCATTGATTTATGAATTTACAGAAACACAAACACATCAGGCAGTAAGGCAGTGCTTCCTCCAGTCACTTCTCACACTACATAGAAGAGTAGATATACTTATCCACTATTGTTCAGTGGAAAAAAAAATCTATGCTCGTAACAGTCTTACTGCAGAAGATTCTGTTCCAGGCAGAGGATACACTGTAGTCTGAAGGAATTATCATGCTGGAGCACATAGTCTGGGAGAGTTGACTTCAAACATATAATAGTACTTCAAGCACACATTGAGTGGCTCAAACATTGTTCCTTGCTCCAATGCCTGTCCACTAATGACTGTAAACACCTGTGAGCAATCCCCAAGAGCCGACACAAATGGGTAGGGTCTGGTTACCTCTGCCTGGAGCAGATACTCAACCATTTTGGTGCCAACTTGTTCGATAAAAATCATAACA
The DNA here is from genome assembly GCF_036934945.1 of Oncorhynchus masou masou. Taxonomy (NCBI): domain Eukaryota; kingdom Metazoa; phylum Chordata; class Actinopteri; order Salmoniformes; family Salmonidae; genus Oncorhynchus; species Oncorhynchus masou. The sequence goes on from NC_088222.1 coordinate 44,055,007, forward strand.
TTTTTTGGTAACACTTTACTTGACACCCAGTGTCATAACATGTTATCATGCGATCATAATCATGTCATATGTCATAACAGCTGACATAATTTGTAATATCCTGTCATGACCCATATATTTATATATGTTGTGACATACACTATATATACAAAAGTGTGTGGACACACCTTCAAATTAGTGGATTTGGTTATTTCAGCCACACCCATTTCGGGCACACAGCCACACAATCTCCATAGACAAACATTGGCACTAGAATGTCCTTAATGAAGAGCTCAGTAACGTTCAACGTGGCACGGACATAGGATGTCACCTTTCCAAAAACCAGTTTGTCAAATTTCTGCCCTTCTAGACCTGCCACGGCTGTTATTGTGAAGTGGAAACGTCTAGGAGCAACAATGGCTCAGCCGCGAAATGGTAAACCACTCAAGCTGACAGAACATTGTCTGTTGTCGATTGCAATACTCACTACTGAGTTCCAAACTGCCTCTGGAAGCCAAGTCAGCACAAGAACTGTTCGTCAGGAGCTCCATAAAATGGGTTTCCATGGCCGAGCAGGCGCACACAAGCCGAAGATCTCCATACGCACTGCCAAGCGTCGGCTGGGTGGTGTAAAGCTCATTGCAATTGGAATCTGGAGCAGTGGAAACGCTACCTGCCCCTGTAACGTTTAAATAGTGATCTGAGGCAGTTTTGCATGGTTTGGGCTAGACCCCTAGAGTTCCAGTGAATGGAAAACTTAATGCTACAGCATACAGTGATGTTCTAGTTCTTCCTCTATTTGTAATCTAAGACCGTTACCATTTGTTCTGCTCAACACGTTTTAGGACATTTTGCTATGCAAATGTACACCAATCAGACTTCCAAGGACAAACTACACCATTGTGGCCTGTTATTGGTCTGTTCATTGTCGTTTTTGGCTATGTTCTGAAAAACAAATTACCTTTGTTTGATATGTGTATGCAAAACAAACATTGAAATAATTGCTGTGGTATACTCCCAATGAGTATAATATCTTTATCTTGTGTTGTACATATAGGCTACTGTAAATATATTATTTGACATGTAAGCTTTTCTGTCAATGATATTATGTCATAATAACGCCAATAACGATTGAGCAGGTAGATAGAAAAGGAATACAAGAACTGTAAAACCCAGAGTCCAAGATACTTTATAACTCTATCATTTTGTTTGCAAAATAGGCCTTCTGGTCCATCCATCTTTAAACCACTTCGAAGGTATTCATTATTAATGTTTTTGTTTCCATTCTATTTCTCAATATAATTTGGAATGTTGTGTTAAATATTTAGTCCTTTAAAGATTCTCATCAGGTGGGGAAATAGGTCCCAGAGAATACAATAGAGCTATGAAGAAATTCAGGCAAGATACAACTGAATAAATATGCATTAGCACCAAAGCAAGCCATCTGTCTTCTATCACCTGTCTGAGAGAAATATCACTATTAACTTCAGCTGGAATTCTTTCCAGCAGTGAAAGCTGTGTGGTTAGAGCAAATTGCAAATAAGTGTAAAGGATTTTGTTTTAGAATACTGTTTTGACCTTATCATTCTTTCATTAAGGCGTATTACAGATATTTTGTTAATTATGTGTCTAATTAGTTCAAAGCTGCCAAATGATGATGCGCACAGACAGTTGTCAGATGCCTTTTAGCATTGCAGTTTGATGAATTGACAATAAGCAACATTCCTAATCTTTTTTTTGTGTGGAATTTGTATTATAGTAGATAACGCTGTCGTACATTCCGGCATATGAAGATGCCGAGATATAACCAGTTTTAATATAACATATTATAGGTATTAGAGACATTTATCGTAAAGTGGCAATATTTTATCGGTATTTACACTAATATGCTCCAGATGAAATGCATCTCCCCAACAGTTAGCTTATCGGTATAACTATAAACCGTGCTCATCGTGAAATCCTCTTCACCTTATTTAATGTACAGATACACTATGTGAGGGAACATCGAGTCATGATACACCCAGACTATGATGTATTACTCACAATCATGAATTATACACAACAATGGTTCTAAACCAATTTTTAAGAGAAATTTATAGCAAATAAATGACAGAACTCTGTTTGGAATGCCAGCCGTGTATCACAATGTGCAAGGCTGTTATTGATGAAAGGCATTACAAAGTCAGGATTAGATACTGCAAACAGTATGTCTACATTGGTGTGGACAGGCAGCTGCATGACACCAATCTGAATGAAGCACAGACAAGACCCCGGGGCAATAACAAACACAAAAGGCTACATGCAGCAGCGGTGGCCCGCCAGCAAGCGATTCACTCAGTAGAAAGGCATACAGTACAGCTCGATAATGTCTACCGTCGTCGCAGTTATTTTGACAGCGATGTCACATCTTTGGTTTGTGAACTGTTATGCCATTGTGGTCGCCAATTAAGTATCTAATTTCAGTAGTAGCAGTTATCATACTGTTTCACAATTCCATACTGATTTCTAATTGGCATGAGTCAATCTTCACCTCTCCAATGTGATAGCTGGTATGTGGGTCTGTCAAGATGGCATACAGCTTTTGTCAAAGTGACGTCAAAAGTTGTTTATTTATTTTTTCACTCTTCCTAACCTTAACCTAATTCTCCTAACCTGATATGTTAGTTATCCTAACCTGTGTGTAAGATCTCCAAAACCTGTTATGAAAAGTACATTTTGACAAAAGCTGTATCCAATGTTCCCTCTAAGCTGCACTTGTGTGCAGGCGCGCAGCTCCCCAGGGACAGCTACCCAGAAGAAAAATCAGCCCACCCAGGGAAGCACAAGATCAGAAAGTTGAGTGAAGTTCAGAGTTTTCCCCGTTAGATAACACTATCAACATTTCCCTTTACTGTGGGAATTGTGATCGAATCAACGCAATATTTGTCTCTTTCAATGCAACATACCAAAACAAAATGAACTATGCAAGACTTAGTATGCAAAACTAACTATGCAAGAGATTTTGTTGTAGGCAGAGAGCATCAGAGTAGGATTCGATTGCACTGACAGGCACAATTCAGGCCCATACTCTACACAGACCCGTGTGCCATAACCAATCAGAGCTGCAGTAGGTCTATATGCAAATAGACCATTGCCATATATGGACTTGTGCCATTCACTTTGAACTGGACTGTTTTACAGCATGAGTGGTCATGATTATTATGCGCTTGTGTTGAGATCAAAGCGAGAGCTGCTTGTAGCTACGTGTGCATATTTGTTCATATTCTTTGCAAGTTATTGAGGTATTAGTCCAAATATAGCTAATTTGTAGTCAGCAATGTGGGAGTGATTGCTTCCTACAAAACATGTACATTTCTCGCCATCTTTGAAAAGAGAGTCAGTTAAAGAGCTTTTTTTATGTCTTAAAGGGCAGTGTTGTATTTTGAGACAGTCTTGAATAAGCTATGTAGCCAATAGGCAGAGGGTAGTATAATTTGTCTGATTCTCTATAATAAGGGTATGGGAATAATAATGAATTTTCTTTTGAAAAGTGGTTTCGTGCATCAAACTAAAGAAAATGTTCAGTCAACCCTTAGCCTGAAGGACAAGTGGATAAAAAGGTTAATGTCAAGCTCTGCATGTTTTTTTCAAAAGTCTCATGGAATGTCGGCCTACATTGAACACCACACATTGGCTGCTACTGTAGGCTGAATGATCCGCTATGAACCGCTATTTCCATGTTAAAATGTTATGAGATGCATTTTCTCCATTGTTTTTGATGGTAGGCCACTTTGGTACTGTAGGCCTACATTCTGATGAAATAGCCACAGTAGCCTGATTGGCCACTGTTAAAAGAGTAAATTAAAGTGGGCACGGCCTCAGTGTTCACAATAAACACACGCCGGAAATTGCACAGGAATTAAGGGCTTACAAAAACGGTAACTGTAATCCGCTACATCACCGGCAAAAATATTGTAAAAACATTACAGATTCTTTTGAAAAACGAGATGATCACTTCGAGAATTCCTTTTACATTCAGAAAATATGTTTGTGAAACAGCATCTTTGACACTTCTGTTTTCTCAATGACATTCAAATCAGCATTGAAGAAGGTGCAAGTTCATGTTTGCTCAACCTGAGTGAGTCTGACTACAGGTCAGAGACCACTATGATGACACACCAAATGTGTTTGATGGATCGTAGGAAAAGAGCAGGAATAGGCTTTTGTAGGCTACAGTCCACACTATGCCTTCCAATGGTGCGACTGCTGTCGGCATCTAAAGATTATCCAACTTGAATAAACCCTTGGAGGTAAGGATGACACCAGTGTTGTAGTCTACGGCGATAGGGATATCACTTATTGTTGTTATTTACATTGATGTGAATCACACTGCTGCTCTCACATTTAGCTATTTGCGCCTTACGGATTGTGGTTGTTCTTGATGGCTGTTCACAAATATAAATATGTATTTGATTTCAAGAAGTTTAAGTGTTTAAAAATGAGCTCTTGTAATAGCTGCACAGTGCGGATCCTAGCCTATGGAATAAAAGTGGGGTCTTTATTGCTCAATTTAATTCATGCTGATAAAGAAATAAAATCCATTGGCCTAATGGACACATGCTCAAACTCGCACAGTTTTGATAGACTTAAAGGGGCAATCTGTAGTTGCTACACACCTTTTTGGACTTGTAATTGATGTACAGTGCCTTGCGAAAGTATTCGGCCCCCTTGAACTTTCCAAAGTTCAAGGGGGCATATTAATATGTAGTAGGCACTGTAATTGAATCATATTATTATATGTAGTAGAAAGCAATGGGTTAGAAGTAGCCTACATAACTAACCCATAATATCTTTTTTTAACATCCATATATGGCCAGCTATGTAAACTTTAACATGGATTTATCCTGCAATTGAGGTCCTTAAGGGGTAATCTTAAAGTAACGGAATGTAATCAGATTACGTTACTGAGTTTGGGTAATCCAAAAGTTATGTTACTGATTCCAATTTTGAACAGGTAACTAGTAATTGTAATAAATTACATTTAGAAAGTGACCTACCCAATCCTGCTAATAAGTAACTACGCTAGCAACTAGTGCATAATTAAGCTAGCAACTAATGGGTGCATATATAGCCAAATCCTAATTAAGGATTCAGCCCATAGTGAAGTAGCAGATTTGAATCCTGACCTACAGTACCAGTCAAAAGTTTGGACACCTACTCAGTCAAGGGTTTTTCTTTATTTTTACTATTTTCTACATTGTAGAATAATAGTGAAGAATTCAGAACTATGATATAACACATACGGAATCATGCAGTAACCAAAAAAGTGTTAAACAAATTCTTCAAAGTAGCCAACCTTGACATTCTCTCAACCAGCTTCATGAGGAATGCTTTTCCAACAGTCTTGAAGAAGTTCCCACATATGCTGAGCACTTGTTGGCTGCTTTTCCTTCACTCTGCGGTTCAACTCATCCCAAACCATCTCAATTGGTTTTAGGTGGTGTGATTTTGGAGGCCAGGTCATCTGTTGCAACACTCCATCACTCTCCTTCTTGGTTAAATAGCCCTTACACATCCTGGAGGGGTGTTTTCAGTCGTTGTCCAGTGAAAAACAAATGGTTGTCCCACTAAGCGCAAATCAGATGGGATGGCGTATCACAGCAGAATGCTGTGGTAGCCATGTGATTAAGTGTGCCTTGAATTGTAAATAAATCACTGAAAGTGTCACCAGCAAAGCACACCCACACCTCCTTTTCCATGCTTCACAGTGGGAACTACACATGCGGAGATCATCCATTTACCTACTCTGCGTCTCACAAAGACACAGCGGTTGGAACCAAAAATCTCAAATTTGGACTCATCAAACGAAAGTACAGTTTTCCACCAGTCTAATGTCTATTGATCATGGATCTTGGCCCAAGCAAGTCTCTTCTTCTAATTGGTGTCCTTTGGTAGTGGTTTCTTTGCAGCAGTCTGATCATGAAAGCCTGTGTCACGTTGTAGAAATGGTCAGAGACAGGCGCAGGAATACATAATAAGGGGTTTTAATACTCCACTCAAAAATACAACATTTCATGAAAAGGCACAGGGACAAAGCCCAAAACAAACACGTATACAAAAACACAGGGATGTAACCCAAACAAAAGAGTGAGGTTAATTCTCTAAGAAATACATGGTCGAGACCCGCAATTCACTACACGGGGTGAGACCCGTAATAACAAATGCACAACAATACACGGGACGAGACCCGTAATAACAGTATACAATACACACAACACGAAGGCTGAAACAACACACCACACCACAGCACAAGACCAATGAACATGGGAACAATAACCAACAAAACAATGGTGAACAGAGGGCACATATATACAATCACTCATCAGGGGGAATGGGAAACAGGTGTGCGTAATGAAACAGTTCAGTGGCGCCTAGAGGCCGGTGACGTAGACCTCTGGAGCTGGTGCACAGAATGAGCAGTAGTACCAGGGGAATCCGTGACAGCCTGATTCACGCAGTCTCCTCTGAACAGTTGATGTTGAGATGTGTCTGTTACTTGAACTCTGTGAAGCATTTATTTGGTCTGCAATTTCTGAGGCTGGTAACTCTAATGAATTTGTCCTCTGCAGCAGAGATAACTCTGGGTCTTTCCTGTGGCGATCTTCATGAGAGCTGTCACGCTGGTATGAAGAGATTCGGGAGACAGACGCAGGAATGCGTAATAGGGTTCTTTATTCAGCCAAAATTACGGCGTGCCGTGTAAAGTCACGGGGATGAAGACCAAACAAACACATAACATAAACACAGGGTTGAAACCCAAACAAAACAGCGAAGAGTACCTTGAATAAATAACACACGCGCACGATGATTAACACACGGGACGAGACCCGTAATCATCTGCGCACTCCACAAGGGCATGAAAGCCAAAACCCACAGCACAGGTACTCACACGCACCAACAGGCATTTTAAAAATAATGGACAGCCCCATGGTGAACAAAGGGCACATATATACAAATACAATCAGTGGGAATAGGGGCCAGGTGTGAGCAATGAAAGTTCCAGAGGGATCCATGACAAGAGCCAGTTTCATCGTAGTGCTTGATAGTTTTTGTGACTGCACTTGAAGAAACTTCTTGACATTTTCCGTATTGACTGACCTTCATGTCTTAAAGTAATGATGGACTGTTGTTTCTCTTTGCTTATTTGAGGTGTTCTTGCCGTAATATGGACTTGGTCTTTCATCAAATATGGCTATTTCTGTGTACCACCCCTACCTTGTCACAGCACAACTGATTGGCTGATCTGCATTAAGAAATTAACTTTTAACAAGGCACACCAGTTAATTGAAATGCATTCCAGGTGGCTCCCTCATGAATCTGGTTGAGAGAATGCCAAGAGTGTGCAAAGTTGTCATCAAGTGAAAGGGTGGCTACTTCGAAGAATCTCAAATATAAAATATATTTTGATGTGATTAAAACATTTTTGGTTAGTATATGATTTCATGTGTTATTTCATAGTTTTGATATTTTCAGTACTATTCTACAATGTAGAAAATATTACAAATAAAGAAAATCTCTCAAATGAGTAGGTATTTCCAAACTTTTGACCGGTACTTTATATAAACATTATAACATATATAAACATTTATTTTACTTCTTTGACCAGCACTTTAACAAACAGGTAATAGTGAGCCATCGTGATATAATAGACACAAAGCCTCACAAAGCTTCATAGCTAGCCTAGATTTACAAGATAATGCCAACCCTTTTCTGTTGTTGACAGCTCTAGAGGGATCTAGGATTAGAGTGCCATTTTCACATTTCAAGAAAAGCCAATAATTCTGTGAAAAGAGGGTATTGAAGTTTTGATGGTTTTCTTGCTTCACTTCTCAATTTCCTCAATCAGCTGTATTCCCTACAGACAGCCCACCAGTGGAGCACATATCTAATATTTTCTGTTGGTCTAGTCTTGGTCAGGACTTGACAAATGGCACTGTCATTATCCTCAGTGTCATGTGTTCACTCTCCAAATAAAGGGCACTCCATCATTCATCCTTGAGAAAGTGGGACCTGTAATAAAATCGGAACATTCTGTTTAATTTCAACTTTATATTTTATTATTAAAGAAAATACAGTATAGTGGATATAATAATCCAACTTCTGTCATAGTACTCAAAGGAAGGTATAAGCAAACCTACAAAACAAAGTGTAAAAAAAATATATATATATATTTTGCTACTCTGTTTTCAGAGTCCACAAGCCAGTGAAAGCATTTGCCCTTAAATAGTAATGCATGGTTTGAGCCCTCTTAAACTAAAATGGAAGTTTATTAATATTGCAACAGTGCACCATTGTCTAGTGTTGTCTTGTGTTTGGTAATGGAAAACAGAGCTGATCTCTATTCCCTAAACTATGGGGTAATGCTATAAAATGTTATACTTTGATCATATTTAAAAGGTCTGAAGAGAGAATCAATTTCACCTGACACATACCAATTAGGCCTTGTGCAAACAGCTTTTAGACAGGCATCTACAGCTTTAAAATACTATTATCAACCCCTGGAATAAATGCCTGTTACTATTTCTCTATTTTTAAAATGTTTTTTTTTTCATGTGCATATTCACTGTACTAATAGAGCAAGTACTCACAAGGCTCAACCGAACTGGGATTTAGAACTGATGTGACAATAATCTATCTTTTACACTACATGACCAAAAGTGTGTGTACACCAGCTCGTCGAACATCTCATTCCAAACTCATGGGAGGTGGTCCCCCTTTGCTGCTTTAACAGCCTCCAATTTTCTGAGAAGGCTTTCCACAAGAGCATTAGTAAGGTCGGGCACTAACGTTGGATGATTAGGCCTGGCTCGCAGTCTGCGTTTCATTTCATCCCAAAGGTGTTCGATGGGGTTGAGGTCAGGGCTCTATGCAGACCAGTCAAGTTCTTCCACACCAATCACAACAAAACATTTCTCCATGGACCTCGCTTTGTGCACAGGGGCATTGTCATGCTGGAACAGGAAAGGGCCTTCCCCAAACTGTTGCCACAAAGTTGGATGCACAGAATCGTCTATAACGCCAAACACTTTTGAGAATGGTGATTTTCTGCTAATGGAACATTTGCGCTTATAGCCTACTGACGTGTGTGCATTACTGTGCTTATAATGTGAAGAAATAACCACCTAATTTATCAAAATTTTAAGCTTAACGTTCTCATCTGTTACATCAGACAAACTGACTTGTTGGAAAGGTGGCATCCTATGACGGTGCCACGTTGAACTGTCACTGAGCTCTTCAGTAAGGCCATTCTACTGCCAATGTTTGTCTATGGAGATTTCATGCACGTGTGCTTGATTTTATACACCTGTCAGCAAAGGGTGTGGTTGATATAGTCGAATCCACTAATTTTAAAGGGTGTCCACATACTTTTGTATATATAGTATACATTCTCAATCACTGAGATAGTATGTTAGAATGGACATAAGAATTAACCAGAAACTATTTTAGTTTGTATTTGGCAAGAACAAAGCTCTGATTTTTTAGTGGTAGGTAAAGCAACAGAAACATTGAATCTGAGACCTGAGATGGTTGAACACTGAAAAATAGCTTTGCTGTATATGCATTAATTCCAGGTTTTGAGTTTTCTTGAAATTTGAGTTTTTCTTGAAAGGCTTTTATTATAGTTAGTGAATAAATCATTTATCAGCTTTCAATATCATACTGCAATCTCAGTGACCCTCTGAATCACAAAACTATAGTTTTGTTGTGATAGTCCCCACAATACAGAATAGATTTGAGTGGAATACCAGTCACGTTAAACTCAGATGAACGCAGATTAATCAATTCAACAAACAAAGTGATTGTTCTCTAAATAACAAATGCAGATTGTTGTGTGCAGTTGATTATGAACTTCACACGTGGTAAAACACTATGAAAAGACAGAACTGGAATACTTTCATTTAGCTTATGGCACTGTGCCTAAACATAGTATCCCACTCTTGTTAGCCTAATAATGCACATTGTGTCGACAATGACACAACATATTCACTTGACCACCAAAATCGACAATTCAGACAAGCCAAACACAGGGAGTTCAGAGAGGATCCCAGGTACATTCAATAATTACAGTTCAAACTAATGCCCAAATCAAGCTCACAATGTCAGGGCTGCTAATTAGTAGCTCGGGACATTAGATCATTAATATACATTTTTAGTTTACACAGAATTGAAGGCTCTCGTTAGTGAACTCCTCTTTAATTGAACCTGATTGTGCTTTGTCATTACTTTTTGTAACTATGTTGTCATCCTGTCCCATGATCCTTTGGGGCTCAGAAGCTTTCCCTCATGTAGCGTGAAATCCTTCTTCTGTCCTTGTTTCCTCTATTCCTCGCAAAGCTTATTGCAAGAGGAGGTCGCAGGGAGTGACCTTGGATCCTTTCCTCCAATGCCTTTTGAGAGGAGACGAGGTAACAAGAATGGAGGAAGCAAGGATTTGACAGCTAGTAACAGGTAGTGGCAAGATCATTTATATGTATCTCCTATCTGAGGGCGCCCAACAAAGTTGCTACCGTACATTGTAGCCAATGTAATGATGGTCATCAATCCACCTAGCAACTAGAGCCGGGCTATCATTTATCTCTTGGCTGGGGCCCTGGGAGCAGCCCGGGCTACTGACAATGATCTGCAATCACTAAATGTCCTCTGCTGCGATTTGGTGACCTATCCATATCTTAGAGCTGTAGTCCACAAAAGATAGCACATGAGATAGCTACTTGTATACAACATTTTATGCTTAAAGTTTTCTCCAAAGTTGTGTTCTGGTTATGACATGATTAATAATTTAAGGGACAGTCATTGTACTGGAGTGAAAACAATTGCTGTACAAGGCTGTATAGTGAAAGAGGATCTGAGGCTCTGAATGATGTTATTTGTCTGACTGTGTCCTTTTTTTTCTTGTAGCAAATGGAGATCTTTCTAATTCATCCTGTTTCTAATGTTACCATATTTCCAGCTGTCAGTATCCATGTCCTTCAGATACATATCATTATGATGATACTGGTGTTGTTTTTTACATTGGGTTTCACATATGTTGTTGCTGTGAATCAATATCTCATAAAAAAAATAGTTATACTACCAACACCATGTACAGTACAAGGCATTTTCCGTTTTTATCAACCTAATATGTTTGCTTGCACCCTTACATGTTATGCTGCTGCTGTGCCAGGTTGATTCTGTATTTTATGTTCTATCTATTCAAGATGTCTCCAAATTGGATCTGCATTTGGCCATTAATAATGTTCAACAATTTAGATTTCCCAGTAGTGCTATTAACCCACTGAAGCATGCTGGAGTCAATCAGTTTGGAAAGTTTAAACTGCATGGCACTCCGCAACCTGATAAAAAGGTGACACAAGGGAAATGAAAATGTGAGGACATAGAAATCGGTCTGAACATTTTGAGAAAATAGGTTTATACTGTCTATTAGAAAGCAAATGAACACAAATTGATGCCGCTGTCACTACTAGTCTGCGTTTCAATCCAGATAGAATGATAGTGTTGGAGTGAGAGTCAAATAGAATTACAGCGTGCAATTCCAGAGTAAACTACATTGAAGAATAATATGACTCCATCAGATACTAAAACCATGTAACATAATGAAATGTAAATGGCCAGTTTGACAGGTCTATTTACACTTCAGCGTTGTTTTTAGAGTTCTATTGCCATTGGGGTTCTATTTAGGTCATCTAAAGGTTTAGGTGATTGCAGCACACAACCAATTTGAATAGTATTTGCTTGTAAACGCAAAGTATGATGTACTTTTTTTAAACAATTGCTTCTGGCAACTCAAGACCACATACTGAATTCTCTAATGCTTAAGGGTGACCATTTAGGCTATTTAATTATGTTGAATCAATGAGTTGGCATGCCAAAAAACTGTACATTTAAATATCCTGGTTCACAGAATGTTAATTCTCAATATTTCTAAATATTTCTCTCCATGCAGGTCTCCCAAAGAGGAACAAAGTACATGAATATGTTATTATATTTCATTCAACGCACTAAACCATGATGGGAATCCCATGGTGCATTGCTCAGTTGAAGTGAAATGTTCTCTCCCGCATAACTTACTGGGTTTTGCTGTTTAATTCATAACCTATTAATCAAACTAAATACTGTATGGTGTCTAATATAACCTATATGATTATTTGATGAAGGGAAGAATTAAGGGTGATTTTTATATACTGTAAATCAGTAGCGTGCCGTGGTTCTGGGGCCTGGGCCTTCAGTGAAGTCCTACACAGTCCCACCCAAATGAATCCACCTCTTATTACCATCATTATGATGCCATGGCTCTAGACACTATACATTTAGACAGAAACGCAGTATAACCAGGCGTTGCGTCACCTTGAAATTGACATTTTTACTCAGAGAATTGCAGGGGAAGAGTACAATACCTTTTCATTGTGCAGCTTTGTTGCCCTGCGCGCTTGTTCGTTGAGCTGTAGATCCACTCGGGTGTCCCCAAAAGTGTAACACTGGAGCCAGCCAGCAGGCGTACAATAGCCAACTCTAAAGCTGATTGGTTGACACTAAATGTTAATTTCCATTTACTTTAAGCTACAAGCGCCCGCACTGTTGATTCTGAAGGCCTGAGGGCAGATTTTAGACCCCTGGCAACACATGATGGCTGAATATGATTGGATAAAATATCTAACATAAAGACCAGCCCTCCAAATCTCAACCTGGGGCTGGAAGCAGTGCAACCAAGAGGAACGCTATGAAATGAAGAGTGTAACTCTTACTCTGGGGAATAATTTAATACATATTTGTGGGAAAATATATTTAAAAAAAATATTATATTCTGATGATGTTTAGGCCAGCAGAGAAGGCCTTGCTGGCCCTGACGGCCCACCACTGCTGTAAATAAGGCATCTGTCTGTTGAATGGTAATAAGCAAACTTGAGTGGAATTCTAGTACTTCTTCTATTGAATGTCTCCACTCGAGTGTCTGACACTTCGTTAGCCCACGGTGTATGATGTCAATGTGGCCTCACCATTAGAGGCCAAGGCAAAAGCCCAGTCCACACAGTAACAGTCAATAATGAGAATGTTGCTCGTTGCGGAAAACCGTCCGTCTGGTCTCTGCAAACACCCTTGAAGCACAGACATCACTCCCCAACATTTGATCAACTCGTTATTCCCTGGTATTTATCGCCTTTCAATGACCTTCCAGAACGGATGATTTTGTGGGCCGCTTAATCAACAGTGTTTGTCCGGTTGGGCTTCTATGGTGGTGGATAAACTCTGTATATGTCTCAGCCCAGATTCCTAAATGAAGAATTGAGGCCACATCATAAGTAACACTTATCATCGAGGCACACATGAAGATATGCTCGAGTGCACCACCATATTTTTGATGGCAGACAGAATTTATAGGCCCAGAAAAAAACCTGCTGGATGTCCGCTCCAGTTAAATGGATTTATGGTGTAAGAGCTCATACTATAATCATTAGGGAAGGATGGCGAGGCAGCAACACTGGATGGCTTACAGACATGACTGTCTTCACTGCACCAGTCGAAAACCATCCCAAAATGACAGTTTGGGTGTGGGTGTGAGCTGAAGGAAGTGGAGGGATAAAAGGAGGAAACATATTTTTGTGTCATTCCATTTGAATTCAATCACTTTTTTGACCGCACCCCTTTTGATTTGAACAAAACTTTCCATACATATTTGACCATGGTAGAAGTGGTCAGAAAATGACCTGAATGCCACAACATTCAGAAGATAGAGGTGCTCAAGGTTGACCCATTTTGCATACCCAACCACACCATGAGACATCCAAGTGTTCATCATTGGAAAAGATTAACAGTTGAGTATGATGCCATTTTAAAAGCTTACAAACAGGGTTGTCAAACTATTTTATAAACTATTTACACTTTAATGTAGTTATGCATGCATTCATAAAGCCATCTATATAACACATAACATTTGTCATGATATCTTGTAAGTAGTTTAAAATAAATAAAATAAAGTCACGGCATGAGATGTTGTAAAACCGGTTATATTGGGTGTTAAAAATGACTTTTCATCCTGTTGTCATATGCTCTGTAAACTGTTAATAACAACTACTATTGCACAGTCTACATGATAACTTATGTCATATGCTATTACATGCTGCATAGGAGTCTACATACTAGATGTTATAACATGGTGTTTTGTAATTTACCTTTATGTCACACTATTACATAGAATGGAATGATGGGCGTCATAACCATGTCATATGCCCTAATATAGTTTGCACATCCACCGTAAGTAAAGTGACTTGAGGTGTTATAAAGCAGTTATGAATGTGCTGATACCACACGAAAATGTGTTGAGAGTATCACAAAACTTTACTATTCAAATGATCTCCAAGAAACATGGGCAAATTTTGAAAAAAATGGACAACAAAATCAACATTGCTGGGGCACAACAGGATTTGTGACAGCTGTGAAAAAAGATGTGCAGGCTTCAGTAACAATGACAGCTATGTAATTAAATTAATTGTGATAAAATGAGGTAGATAAAATGAGGTAGTTGATGTTGCGAATGCAACATTTTGTTGGCCCACTGATGGCTAGCTAGCTATCTAGTTGGCAACTGCTAGGGCTAGCTACCTACCTAGCAGTGTGCTCATGCTAGTTACATTATACAGTTGAAGTCGCAAGTTTACATACACTTAGGTTGGAGTCATTAAAACTCGTTTTTCAACCAGATTGCAGAGGTCTTGCAAAAAGAAGGATCAACACTGCAAATATTGACTCTTTGCATCAACTTCATTTAATTGTCAATAAAAGCCTTTGACACTTATGAAATGCTTATAATTATACTTCCGTATTCCATAGTAACATCTGACAAAAATATCTAAAGACACTGAAGCAACAAACTTTTTGGAAATTAATATTTGTGTCATTCTCAAAACTTTTGGCCACGACTGTATATACAAAGTATGAGGACACCCCTTCAAATGACTGGATTCGGCTATTTCAGCCATACCCATTACTGACAGATATATAAAATCGAACATACAGCCACACAATTTCCATAGACAAACATTGGCACTAGAATGCCTTTACTGTAGAGCTCATTGACTTTCAACGTGGCACCGTAATACAATGCCACCTTTCCAACAAGTCATTTTGTGAAATGTCTGCCCTGCTAGAGCTGTCCCGGTCAACTGTAAGTGCTTTCATTGCGAAGTGGAAACATCTAGGAGCAAAAACGGCACAGCCGTAAAGTGGTAGGCCACACAAGCTGACAGAACGGAACCGCCGAGTGCTGAAGCAGGTAGTGCTTAAAAATTGTCCTCAGTTGAAAACACTCACTACCGAGTTTAAAACTACCTCTTGAAGCAACATCAGCACAAGAACTGTTTGTCGGGAGCTTCATGGAATGGGTTTCCATGGCCAAGCTGGAGTGGTGTAAAGCTCGCTGCCATTGAAATCAGGAGTAGTGGAAATTCGTTCTCTGGTGTGATGAATCACCTTTCACCATCTGGCAGTCTGACGTACAAATCTGGGATTGGCGGATAGCAGGAGATTGCTACCATAGTGCCAACTGTAAAGTTTAGTGGAAGAGGAATAATGGTTCTTAGTTCCAGTGAAGGGAAATCTTGACGTTACAGCATACAATGACATTCTAGACGATCCAGTGCCTTCAGTAACTTTTCTGTTTCTGCGCTTTCCTGTTTCAGCATGATAATACCCTCATGCACAAAGCGAGGTCTATACATAAATGGTTTGTCGAGATTGGTGTGACCAACAGCATATATTGTTTGCCTGGAACTGAGGATTTGTGTAGTTTCATTAGATAAGAAATGGATTCATTTACATGTCATATAGCCAACACATTCGAGTTTGGGATTCAATCTGATCGCACAATGTTGACAATGCACCCTTTAAAGGGATAGTTGGAGATTTTGGCAAAGAAGCCCTTTATTTACTCCCCCAGAGTCAGATGATATCATTTGTATGTCTCTGTGTCCAGCAGAGGTTGGAAAGTGAAATTATTTCCCAATGGTTTCATTCTGAACACAATCACACGTTTGTTTTGTTCCATTCCACTGTTCTGACCAGCAAAATAAAGTCCTGAACCTGTTCCAACCAGAAAAAGTAACCAGAACCAGAAAAGGTTTGTTGTTCCTTTTAACCTGTTTTTTTTTGTACATTTAGCTCATTATATTACGATAGAGTAGGCAAGCTAGTTGTTTACATGCGTGATGGAAAGACAAGTGTAACCAAAGGCGCAAGATGCGGTTGGGGAGAGAACAAGAGAGGGTTGAGGAGAATGCTTAAAGCGCTGGGCATCTTGTGATGATTTGCATTTCCTAAATTAGCTCCACAGAATTATTCCTAGGAGGAACAGGTTCTATGGAGGAACATTGAATGTCCTTTGAGCTAGAGAAACCTGATAACTAGGCCTATAGTATCATTAACAGGCATTGAAAAATGTTATCCATTCTTCTCTAGCTAATTAAAAATCTCCCTCTCGATCTTCTGAATCACAGTTGTAATGTCAGTACAGTAACCTACAGTATGCCTCAGAGGGGGGGGGGGTCAGGTAGCCTATACACACACACACACTGGCAAAGATTTTCAGCTTGCAGGCAGACACTGGAATATGTTTCTGAGTGACAGAGTGAGGGCTTTACATGAGCGCTTTGTTGCATTTTTTTTTGCCTGGAATGTAAAATAACGTTATTAACCGGTTCCCATGATTTTAAAATAATGGTTCTGTTTTCCAGTATGGATCACTTTCCTTCCTGGTTTCGTGTTCTTTTTCGGTTTTTGGTTCTGTTCCCTGAACCGCTTCCAACCCCTGGTGTCCAGTATGAAGGATGTCAGCATTAATAACTAGCATTAAGAGCAATGACTGGAAGTCTACAGAAACAGCATTATTATTATTATGGTTATTATTTTTGGTAGTTACAGTTACAGTCTTGTCTCATCGCTGCAACTCCCCTACAGACTCGGGGGAAGAGAAGATTGAGAGCCATGCATCCTCCGAAACACGACCCTGCCAAGCTGACGTCAACAATTAGCCATGAAACGTCCATAGATATACTTGCCACGATTATTCATAATATTATGGTTATTCTGTTCTGAAGACACACTATGGAAGTTCAGATTCTAATTGTTAATGTCAAATGTGTACTTGATTGTTAGCTATATGGCATATATATGAAAACATTTCTTATTTCATAAAACAACAAACATTTTCAGTTTCATGCAAGCATTATATGTTTTTGCTCCTGAGTGTGGGGAGGTGTGCCCCTTTACATTTCATGTTACATAATATACGCCATACAGTCAGCATTCATATATAATATATGGAGGTTTAAGGAAGTTTAGTCATGTTTACATCAAACTTTGACTTGAATGTTGGCTGTATGAAAAATATGTGGGAAGGTGTGCCCCTTTCTGTCCAATGACCTCATTGCTGGACATGTTTTATGCAAGTCAAAATTTGGTCACACTTCAGAATAAGGAACACATTTTAAGGTACTATGTACTTATTAGTCCCATATTGAGACAGCTTCCTAAGAGTCTGTTTCTTGTGTAACTTCAATGAATTAACAATGAATATGTATTTTATGTGGCTAACAATTAAGTTATTAATGATTGACCAGTAATATGACTTACAGTATAATGTTTTTATGAGAAAATAGTTAATTAAGGCCTAATACATGACTAATAACATAATAAACACCTTATTAGCTACTTATATACACAATACTAAGTAGTGGCTAATATGTGTACCTTAAAATAGTGTTACTGTGTTTTCTTGTCAAGTTGCTGGTATTATAATGTGTCCTTAAAAAAATGAGAATTTGAATGCTAAAGTTATGTGATTCTCACAACTGTGGTATAAACACATGCATTAATGTAACTTTACTTAAGGTGTCAATACACACTCTATGAGGGCATATGACATGGTTATGACACTCATCACTTCATTCAATGTATTAATGTGACACAGAGGTTAGTAAACTACATAACACCCTGTTATAACATCTGTATGTAGACTTTATGTAGACTGCATGTACTAACATGTGACATAAGTTGTCATGCAGGCTATATGATAGCAGTTGTTATTAACTCTTGAAACTAGGGAGCACTATTTTCATTTTTGGAAAAATAACGTTCCCAAAGTAAACGGGCTATTTTTCAGGACCAGATAATAGAATATGCATATAATTGACAGCTTAGGATAGAAAACACTCTAAAGTTTCCAAAACTGTAAAAATATTGTCTGTGAGTATAACAGAACTGATATTGCAGGCGAAAGCCTGAGAAAAATCCAGTCAGGAAGTGACTCTTATTTAGAAACCTCTGCGTTCCTATGCATCCCTATTGAGCAGTGAAAGGGATATCAACCAGATTTTCTATGGCTTCCCTAATGTGTCTAGTGTCACAAGACATAGTTTCAAGCTTTTCTTTTGAAAGATTTGCGTGAGCGACAACATTGCATCAGTGGTCAGCTGGTGGCTCTCAGAGTGATTTGTGTGTAATAGACAAATGCGGCCATTGTTTCTCTCGCTCCTACTAAGAAGCCAACTGACCCGGTTGATATATTATCAAATAGATATTTGAAAAACACCTTGAGGATTGATTATAAAAAACTTTGCAATGTTTCTGTCGATATTATGGATCTAATTTGGAATATTTTTCGGCGTTGTTGTGACCGCAGTTTCCGGTAGATTTCTCAACCAAACGTGAAGAACAAACAGAGGTATTTGGCTATAAAAATAATCTTTATGGAACAAAATGAACATTTGCTGTCTAACTGGGTGTCTCGTCAGTGAAAACATCCGAAGATCATCAAAGGTAAACGGTTAATTTGATTGCCTTTCTGATTTTCGTGACCAAGCTTCCTGCTGCTAGCTGGACATAATGCTATGCTAGGCTATTGATAAACTTACACAAATGCTTGTCTTGCTTTGGCTGTAAAGCATAATTTCAAAATCTGAGACGACAGGGTAATTAACAAAAGGCTAAGTTGTGTTTCACTATATTTCACTTGTGATTTCATGAATATGAATATTTTCTAGTTATATTTTTGGTCTGTTGCATTATGCTAATTAGTGTCAGTTGATGACAATTCTCCCGGATCCGGGATGGGTAGTTCCAAGAGGTTGTTTAACAGTTGACATTGGAGCATATGACAACAGGATGAACAGTCATTTTTAATAGTCATTATAACCGGTTTTATAACATGTCATGACTGATAACTATTGAAACCTACTGATCATGGCTTATGACAAATGTTATAATGTGTTATATAGCTGTTTAACATCAATTATCTACAACGCGTAAACTGATATTTTATGTTGTGCCCTCCATCGGTTGAGACACAACATGCGTTGGAATACAGGATTGGTGTCATTTTGGAGCTGATAAATTTACTAAAATGGGAATAAAATTGACATTTCAACTTTTAAATGGTACCACAAAGATGGTTGGAGGTCCACACATCGGAGAATTTTGACTTGAATGGGAATATTTTTTATTATGTCAGCCTTCCGTAGGAAACCTGTTGCAATCATGTAGTAAATATAGATAATAGAATAGACATTCCCAATTAAATTGACATTCAACGTGGGTGGACCTGTGGCTATCTTTGTGGTAGAAATTGGAAGTTACAATTTCAATTCAATTAAAATGTAAGTGGTGAACCAACTAAATTGCAGAGATCTGAAGGGATAGGTCCATTCTATGAATCTCTATGATTGAAATGACAACCACTCTGTATTCAAGACCATGCTGTGTCTCACACGATATCGGGCACTACACAAACACCTCAGATCATGTAAATTAGGGTCTGAGCTACAACATATGTGAAAATGAAAAATAAATCAGAGTTTACACATTTTAAGATAATTGACATTAAAGGTTCTAAAATTACAATTTTTATTTAAAAAAACATATATATTAACACAACATGTAAAGTGTTGTTTTCATGAGCTGAAATTAAAGAGCCCAGACATTTTCCATATGCACAAAAAGCTTATTTCTCTCAAAAAAATATATTTTCCTGTTAGCGAGCATTTCTCCATTACCAAGATAATCCATCCACCTGACACGTGTGGCATATCAAGAAGCTGATTAAACAGCATGACCATTACACAGGTGCACCTTGTGCTGGGGACAATGAAAGGCCACTCTAAAATGTGCATTTTTGCCACACAACACAATGACAGAGATGTTTCAAGTTTTGAGGAAACATGCAATTGTCATGCTGACTGCAGTAATGTCCACCAAAGCTGTTGCCAGAGAATTTATAAATAAAGTAATAATAATAATAAAAAAGCCCTTTTGTGGGGAAAAACTCTTTCTGATTGGCTGGGCCTGACTTCCCTGTGAGTGGGCCTTCCTCCCAAGTGGGTGGCCCTGTGCCCTCCCAGGCTCACCCATGGCTGCCCCCCTGCCCTGTCATGTGAAATCCATAGATTATGGTCTAATGAATGTATTTCAATTGACTGATTTCCTTATATTAAATTATATAGATGTATATAATTTATAAAACTTATATATATTTTCTTATATGAACTAACTCATTAAAATCATTGAATGTTGCATGTTGTGTTTGTATTTTAGTTCTGTATAGTTTTACAAACTTTTTTTGTAAACTTTTAAATTATATCAAACTCAAACGTTAATCTTTGCGGATGATGAAGGCGTGGTGTCACGAACGTCGTAGTGAGGAGACCAAAGTGAATGTGAATCCATTATTTTAATGTAAGACGAAAATAACACAAAGTACACCAAACAAACTAAACATCAACGTGACCGCTATAAACACGGAGTGCAAACATGCAACATCACATAGACAATAACCCACGAAATACCCAAAGAAGATGGCTGCCTAAATATGGTTCCCAATCAGAGACAACGATAAACAGCTGCCTCTAATTGAGAACCAATCTAGGTAACCATAGACAAACATAAACACCTAGATGATAAACAACCCCATAAACCTACAAAACTCATAGACAGTACAAAAACACATACATCACCCATGTCACACCCTGACCTAACCAAAATATATTTAAAAAAAACTAAGAATACTCAGGTCAGGGCGTGACACGTGGATGTCTCATGGTATCATGGGGTATGCAAAATGGGAGATCTTTGAGCACCTCTATCTCTGGAATGTTTGGGAAATTAGGTTTTTTTTTTAAAGTCACTTTCTGACCACTTCTACCATTGGGAAATATGTATAGAAAGTTTTGTTCAAATTAAAAGGTCTGCGGTCATAAAGTGATTGAAATCAAATGCAATGACCCTTTTGATTGTGAATGCAGTTATTGCCAAGCGACGTCAGAGTGTCTGAGATCATTGAGAGCTGTTTAATCTTGAAGTTGTCATTGGTTCCAATCCCCTTGACTCCACTTCTGCTGCACATTAGCACTCATGGTTAATTAGATGCTTCTTTAGAGAATGTCCTGTGAAAAAATGTACTCACTTGCTCTGTTGTTGTCAAACTGTTTCTAATTCTTAAAGAGGACTTTTGTCTGTATTGCTGCAGAATCCTTATTTTGCCTTTTTACTGTAGTTTATCAGAAACACAATTTGTGTAGGCATTGTACTATTTGAACTATACTGGAGTCACAAGATCTGATTTGTAAAAAATGTTACAATGTTAAATGCCCATATAATACTTCCAACCTTGGGTCATTCGTTGTGTTTCAAACATTCTGTACACTCTTCACATTTCCATGTTTTACTCTGTTAAACACCCATGTAATCCTCTCTTGGAATGTTGATTGAATGGGGTGAACACAGAGAACACAGTGAAACTGACAGTTTTTGCTGTCAGCTGTTGACACCCACCATTGTACTGCAAAGCAAAAGCCTTGACATGGGGTTACAAGCGGCTCTGACAGCTACCATATATTCCCTATCATTAATTGTGATATTACAGTAAGATGCAGTGAGAATGTGTACACATCCAACACTGCTGAACTTGCTCTTGAATAAATGAATACCCAATAAATAATTTATCATAATTTCATGCCTTGTTTTTTGAAGGAAGAGCAGTTTGCACTGAGTATACAAAACATTAAGAATACCTGGTCTTTCCAGGTGAATCTAGGTGAATCCATCTATGATCCCTTATTGAGGTCACTTGTTAAATCCTCTTCAATCATTGTAGATGAATGTCCTTGAGACATGGATTGTTTATGTGTGCCATTCAGAAGGTGAATGTGTAAGACAAAAGATTTTAGTGCCTTTGAACGGGGTATGGTTGTAGGCGCCAGGCGCACCAGTTTGTGTCAAGAACTGCAACGCTGATGGGTTTTTCATGCTCAACAGTTTCCTGCGTGTATCAAGAAAGGTCCATCACCCAAAGGACATCCAGCCAACATGACACAACTGTGGGAAGCATTGGAGTCAACATGGGCCAGCATCCCTGTGGAATGCCTTCGACTCCTTAATACGTGGTAGTAAAACGTCAAATTTCGAAGTTGCTCCAAATGTAAAATGTGAAAATGTTTTTGACACACTGGGTTACTTCTCCCCCCTGCTCAGCGTCATCCTTTATTAATTCCTCTGAATGACTTAGTTAAGAGTTAAGGTTAGGGATAGGGTATCGCTACCACTGGGATCGAACACGCGACCCCCGGGAGGACTATGCTGAGCAGGAAGAGTAACCCCACGACCCTCGGAACGATGATGCTGAGCAGGGGGAGCAACCCATTGTGTCAAAGACACTTTGGAATGTGACATTTGGATCAACTTGAAAATTGCCCATTTGGAGAAATGTGGATAAACATCCGAATCTGAAGTGAAATTGGTAAAACTGAGATCTTCTTGGCTCACTTATATGCATTCAAAAGCAGACCTATCAAATAGCGTTTAATGAATAATCATATCAATGGATATAATCATTGAATTAATGGCTGCAGCAACGGTCACTGTTGCTGCATAACAAATTAGGCCTAATTAGACAAAACAATCAATGAATTTGTTCAAACAACCAAGTCGTTTGGACGAGATATTATTCCAAGAGTCAAAGCAATTTTTTGGTTGTTTTCTCAGATCTACAGTATAGCTGATCGCTTTGGGTATGCGCAAACTCAACATTTAATTTCATGTTTAAAGTGGTCACGTAGTGATGTAGCTGATTTGAAAATGAATTGTGACGTTATTTAGATTAACAATAAATGTGAAGTCTCTCAGTCAAAAAATTGAACGACTTGAGTGGCTATACATTAGTATTTCAATAACAAGAAGAGGAAATGTTGTATTCTAATTAAACTAATCGTGGTTCTGACTGGAGGCCTGTATAGTCAGTAGCTCACCAGGACCAACGTTGGAGATGTCTGCTCTGTTCATATTCAACTCAATAAACACTTACTGCCAGTTTCATTAACTGCAACATGGAACAAACTTTTATAGCAAGGGTAGTAGTAACTAGTCTAAGAGAAACGGGAGGATGGTCCTGTTGTCTATGCCCATCTAGTCGAACTTCTTTAACTTCATGAAATAAACTTGAAGATTGATTACAACAAAGACAACTTAGTAACTGCATGCCAACAGAGTGGCAGTTGACTAATGAATCTTGTGGGAATTGCTGATGGTCTACAATTTACAGATCATAATGGGAATCCATAGTCAGTTATGTATCTTGTCAGATAAATAAATGCATAACCAATTTTTCAGAACAAATATGATATGATGAGAGATTGCAAAATGAACGAAGAGTCACTGCACTAAAACAATCCTATATGGCTGTATTTCTGGACAGAGCAAAGGTTGTTGGCCTTTTGTCAATAGATATAACTTTTGTTATACTGCTGAATATTGTTCTTTTGCTTTTCCTTAGGTAACACTTCAATCACATACATTAACCTTTAGCCTTAGATTTGCATTGCAATTTTGTACAGAAGTACAGTTCCCCAATAGTTTTGATATCTGTCTGCAAATACTGTCAGACACACCACTGTAGCTGTATTCCCATCCTTCCCTTTCTTGCTCTCCTCTGTCCCTGTTTAGTATGCAGTGGAAGTGGAAATGGAATTATGAGCGTTATGATATTCCTCCACTGAAGTTCATTGAAGGTTAGGCACGGAGGTTATGATCCAATAATCTGTCCTGAATTTAAATCACGTTGTTTGTTTGTTAGGCTTCTCTCTTTTTCAAATACATGGTTCGACTGGGCTTTTCCACAGGGCCTAACAACCGGAGAATACCAAGGAGATACAAATCGGACTTGGCTTAGGTTCCCAGTGTAAATAGGAATTTTGTACATGTGCTGACATTTAAGGCAATGTACCATGTTAATTGTGAAAGAATTTGTTTGTAAAATGCTAAGCATATTTTTATTTCCATAGAATGCATGAATCACTTCTAATTAAGCCTCATGTATGTAATTTGGTGTTAAGTGTGAATAAAATGAATTTATGAGCAAACATTTACCACCAATCAATGGATACATGTGCAAGTATAGTTAAAATATAGGTTATAACTCACTGAAAATGACAATCTGTGACTGGTATATCCATTTCTAAATTATACATACTCATTGATTCTTGAAGAATGTTACTTATGAATACCGCATGAGCTCAGTTCAACTGCTGTACCCCATCAGATCCCAAAACATAATCTTGTTTTATTCAACTGTTAGTCCATGCCTTGTCTGGACTAACAGTGGAGTGCTGCATCAGATGACCTGGCCTCCACAATCACCTGAACTCAACCCAATTGAGATGGTTTGGGATGAGTTGGACCGCAGAGTGAAGGAAAAGTAGCCAACAAGTGCTCAGCATTTGACTGTTGGAAAAACATTCCAGGTGAAGGTGGTTAAGAGAATGCCAAGAGTGTGCAAAGCTGTCAAGGCAAAAGGTGGCTACTTTGAAGAATCTCAAATATAAAATATATTTTGATTTTTTTAACACTTTTTTGGTTAGTACATGATTCCATATGTGTTATGTCATAGTTTTGATGTGTTCACTATTATTCTACAATATAGATAATAGTACAAATAAAGAAAAATGCTTGAATGAGTAGGTGTGTCCAAACTTTTGACTGGTACTGAACATGATAATTAAGTATATCCTATGTAACTACATCGTACATTACACTTGATTCTGTATAGCCTTTGAACCAGGTCATAACATAAAAATAAATTAATTTAAAATGACTGGTAGTTAATGATAGGATGTGCCTGGTTACAATTGTTTTCACCAGTTCCTAGTCTATTTATCAACCCTGTTAGTACATGTGCATTCAATGGTAGTGTCACCTTGTACATTAGTTACATTGAACAAGGTCATATTTTGGTTTAATTTATTAACATGGTAATTCACAGGTGACCTTCAAACGTGTAATTACAAAACATTAGTTACACAGTGGAACAAGAAAATGTGTAATAACATCAGTAGTTACACAGGTGGAATAACCTTCAGTAAGTGAATGTGTAATTACACAGTCCTTGTTCCAAAGTCTATTGTGGATGTATAGCCTCACTGAGAGCTATCCTCTCTATGTGGTCAGTTCTTTTATCAAGGTCCTGGTGCCTTGATTCAAATACTCAAGGGCAGAGTATTGGTCTGAAACCAAAGCATGTGCCTCATGTGGTGCCCCAACAACAGTGTTGAAGAACATGATATTGTATAATAGTGCACAAGGTCTAACTTTATCAAAAAAAGTCATACAAAAGCCACATCCTAACACAATATTATCAGTCAGACATATCAGTCAATGAATATCACTCAATTGTGCTTTACAATAGAATGGACACCATAAAACACTGTAAAATATATGCTGGAATGCTTAACACTCATCCTCTTCTCTCTCTGTTTCTCTCTTTATCTCACAGATGTACTGTGGACAGCAAGGTATCGCGGGTGGCTTGGCTCAATCGCACCACCATTCTTTATGCGGGCACTGACAAGTGGTCTCTGGACCCTCGTGTTGTCCGAATGGACAACACACCCGTGACAGAGTACAGCATAAAGATCCAGAATGTGAATGTACACGACGAGGGGCCCTACGTGTGCTCCATCCTCATGAGCAACAAACCCAAATCGTCCAAAGTGCATCTCATTGTTCAAGGTACTGCACTTTTTCTTCAGTCATATTCAGCCCATTTTCCATAGTTCTCATGGGGTTTGCGATTAGAGTTTAGTCATGTTGTCGTCTAGACTTACAGGGCTGATTGATATCACTGTCTTTGCATGGTAGTCTGACTTTAGTGGTGAATTTACAGATGCAATATTTCAAACTCGTGGCTGTGATCGTTTTGGCTTAACCGGTGGGGAGGTATGATAGGTAAAGAGAAGAAAAACCTTTGCCAGGATGATGTAATTAACTGGAACTCGTCAAACGTGACTCCTTTAGATTAATTGGGATTTAATCTAGGTTTCATTTCAGATCGTTGATAGATATTGATTTGCGGGCACAGCCAGTTGGATAACCGTGCCCCAGTTTCAGAGCAAGGACTTGCTAAATCATCTGTCGATACCTGGACTTTTTTTTATAATTTACAGTGAAATCAATTTCCCTCACACTCAGTTTCCAAAAACAATTAGCACCACTGCCCTTTGTCGGGTTTTGGGGTACAGAACATGTACACACTCATTTAACATTGAATTAAAACTGAACAAGATGAACTAACGATGAGCGGATCTTGCATTTAGAAAGGGACCAACGCTACAACAGACAATAGTATGCAATCATAAAACTGATAACTGCTGGACTAGACATAATTTGGCAATAGCTATTTCTTGCTCAAGCGTCACCAAAGATTGTTTATTGTCCTGTTTGAAAATGCAGCATTTTGCTAAGAAAACAATGTATTATCTGTTATTCATTAACCTTTTGAATTTAGCCCTGACACTAATTACAGGAAACATTTCAAAATAATAGCCAGTGCATGGTTTTTTTGTTAAATATTAGATGTTATCTAATTAGCAGTGGCATGCAGATTAAAACAATTGTTCAGTCTGTGAACCCAGAACAAATTAGTGTACTTAAATTGTTTTTTCCAACTGTAATTAACAGATCATTGATGAGAATGTCAGCTACACCGTATGATTACTCTTCATAATATATCATTAATATATTATTTTTGTTTGTTATTGAAGCTTGATTTACAGATTTAAATGCTACCTTATTATATTTTCACACTTCACTATCAGATTGTAAAGGTGCTTGTTTTAAGATAAAGAGAACGGAGTGGCTGCGGATCCGACCTTTTCTCTGACCTTTTTTTCTGAGCGCTGAAGGTCCCAAACCTTCTGCACATGTCCGGATCACTTACTGCGCATGACCAGAGAGAATTTCCAATGCCTCGCAAAGCAGGACACCTATTGGTAGATGGGTAAAATAAAACACAGGCGTTGAATATCCCTTTGAGTATGGTGAATTCATTAATTACACTTTGGATGGTGTATCAATACACCCAGTCAATACAAAGATACAGGTGTTTGCCGTGTAATCAGATGTCTATACGTGAGTAAAATAACTACCAACGATGTATCTTTATAAAGGAAAATGTATTGCTAACTTGACGTTGCTTCACATTACAAGCCACATGAGAGAGAGGGATGCTCCATAGTGATAACACCATAGTGTCCTTCCTAACTCAGTTGCCGGAGAGGAAGGAAAACGCTCAGGGATTTCACCATGAACTCAATGGTGACTTTAAAACAATTACAGAGTTTAATGACTGTGATGTGAGAAAACAGAGGATGGATCATCAACATTGTAGTTACTCCACATTAGTAACCTAAATTGCAGAACAGAAGGAAGCCTGTACAGAATAAAACTTATTCCAAAACATGCATCCTGTTTGCAACAAGGTAATACTGCAAAAAAAAAACATAATAATCAATTAACTGTTTGTCCTGAATACAAAATGTTATGTTTGGGGAAAATCAAATACAACACATTACTGAGTACCCCCTCCATATTTTCAAGTATGGTGGTGGCTGCATCATGTTATGGGTATGCTTGTAATTATTTTTCAGTATAAAAAAAGAAACAGAATGTATTTTGTGTTTTCGTTATATATTTGGTTAGGCCAGGGTGTGACATGGGTTTATGTATTGTATTTTCGTATCGGGGTTTGTAATATTTGGGATTGTAGCTGAGTAGGGGTGTGTGTTAAATAGGTTTGGCTGCCTGAGGCGGTTCTCAATCAGAGTCAGGTGATTCTCGTTGTCTCTGATTGGGAACCGTATTTAGGTAGCCTGGGTTTCGCTTTGTATTTCGTGGGTGATTGTTCCTGTCTCTGTGTAATGTAATGTGTTAGTTTCACCAGTCAGGCTGTAATAGGTTTCACGTTCCGTTTTGTTGTATTTATTCGTTATTTCATGTATAGTTTCGTTATTTGTTTTCACTAATAAACATGAGTAACAAACACGCTGCATTTCGGTCCGACTCTCTTTCGACAAACGAAGAACGTCGTTACAGAATCACCCACCACACACAGACCGAGCAGCGTGTCAACAGGCAGGAGCAGTCCAAAGAGGAGCAGCCCAAAGAGAAGCCACGTATTAAGGATTTCTGGACATGGGAGGAAATCCTTGACAGGAGAGGACCCTGGGCTAAACCAGGGGAGTGTAGCCGCCCAAAGGTGCAGCAGGCGAAGAGGAAACAGGAGCTGGAAGGAAAAGGACCCTGGGCTCAGCCTGGTGAATATCGCCGCCCTAAGGAGGAACTAGAAGCGGCTGAAGTGGAGAGGCGCTGGTATGAGGAGGCAGCACGGCGATGTGGATGGAAACAGGAGCAGCCCAGAATGGAGTACAGTATGGATATTACGACGTGGGAAGAAATAGACAGGTGGGCGGCCGACCCAGAGAGAGTGCCGGAGCCCGCCTGGGATTCGCTGGAGCAGTGCAAAGAGGGCTATAGGAGAATGGAGTCGATAAAAAAGACACGGCGGCGCAGAGCAAAGCCCCAAAAATGTCTTGGGGGGGGCTATCAGGGAGTATGGCTGCGTCAGGTAGGAGATCTGCGCAAACTCCCTGTGCTTATCGGGGGGCTAGAGAGACCGGGCAGGCACCGTGTCATGCAGTGGTGCGCACGGTGTCCCCAGTGCGGGTGCATAGCCCGGTGCGGTATATTTCAGCTCCGCGTATCGGCCGGGCTAGATTGAGCGTCGAGCCAAATGCCATGAAGCCGGCTCTACGCATCTGGTCCCCAGTGCGTCTCCTTGGGCCGGCTTACATGGCACCAGCCTTGCGCTCGGTGTCTCCGGTTCGCCTACATAGCCCAGTGCGGGCTATTTCTCCTCACAGCACTGGCAGGGCAACCAAGAGTATTCAACCAGGTAAGGTTGGGCAGGCTCGGTGCTCAAGAGCTCCAGTGCGCCTGCAAGGTCCGGTCCATCCAGTACCACCTCCACACCCCAGCCCTCCGGTAGCAGCTCCCCGCACTAGGCTTCCTGTGCGTGTCCTCGGCCCAATACCACCAGTGCCAACACCACGCATCAGGCCTTCAGTGCGCCTCGCCTGTTCAGCGCAGCCAGCGCTTTTCTCCCTCTCCTGCGCTGTCGGAGTCTCCCACCTGTTCAGCGGTTCTAGAGCCTTCCTCCTCTACAGCGCTGCCGGAGCCTCCTGCCTGTTCGAAGCAGAAAGAGCTGCCAGTCTGCATGGAGCAGCTAGAGCTGCCAGTCTGCATGGAGCTGCCAGTTTGCATGGAGCAGCCAGAGCTGTCAGTCTGCATAGAGCAGCCACAGCTGCCAGTCTGCATGGGGCAGCCAGAGCTGTCAGTCTGCTTAGAGCAGCCAGAGCTGTCAGTCTGCATGGAGCAGCTAGAGATGCCAGTCTACATGGAGCATCCAGTGTTGTCAGCCTGCATGGAGCAGATAGAGCTGCCAGTCTGCATGGGGCAGCCAGAGCTGTCAGTCTGCTTGGAGCAGCCAGAGTTGCCAGTCTGCATGGAGTTGCCAGTCTGCATGGAGTTGCCAGTCTGCATGGAGCTGCCAGTCTGCAAGGAGCTGCCAGTCTGCATGGAGCAGCTAGAGCTGCCAGTCTGCAAGGAGCTGCCAATCTGCAAGGAGCTGCCAGTCTGCATGGAGCAGCTAGAGCTGCCAGTCTGCAAGGTGCTTCCAGATCCGCCAGACAGCCAGACTCTTCCAGATCTGCCAGTCAGCCAGACTCTTCCAGATCTGCCAGACAGCCATACTCTTCCAGATCTGCCAGTCAGCCAGACCCTTCCAGATCTGCCAGTCAGCCAGACTCTTCCAGATCTGCCAGTCAGCCAGACTCTTCCAGGTCTGCCAGTCAGCCAGACTTTTCCAGATCTGCCAGTCAGCCAGACTCTTTCAGATCTGCCAGTCAGCCAGACTCTTCCAGATCTGCCAGTCAACCAGACTCTTCCAGATCTGCCAGTCAACCAGACTCTTCCAGATCTGCCAGTCAACCAGACTCTTCCAGATCTGCCAGTCAACCAGACTCTTCCAGATCCGCTAGTCAGCCAGGATCTGCCAGATCTGCTAGTCAGCCAGAATCCGCCAGTCGGCCAGGATCTGCCAGTCAGCCAGGATCCGCCAGTCAGCCAGGATCTGCCAGATCTGCTAGTCAGCCAGGATCCGCCAGTCGGCCAGGATCTGCCAGTCAGCCAGGATCCGCCAGTCAGCCAGGATCCGCCAGTCAGCCAGGATCAGCCAGTCAGCCAGGATCCGCCAGTCAGCCAGGATCCGCCAGTCAGCCAGGATCTGCCAGATCTGATAGTCAGCCAGGATCCGCCAGTCAACCAGGATCTGCCGGATTCAACTGCCTGGCTGGGCTTCTTCTCGGTACTGGGCTTCTTCTCAGTACTGGGCTTCTTCTCAGTCCTGGGCTGCCTCTCAGTCCTGAGCTGCCCCTCAGTCCCGAGCTGCCCCTCAGTCCCGAGCTTCCCCTCAGTCCCGAGCTGCCCCTCAGTCCCGAGCTGTCTCAGTCCCGAGCTGCCCCTCAGTCACGAGCTGCTACTCAGTTTAGTGGGGTTCTGGGTGAGGACTATTCGGCCATGGTCGGCGGCGAGGGTGAATCATCCCAGGACGCGAAGGGGAGGAACAATGACATTTATGAAGTGGGGTCCACGTCCCGAGCCGGAACCGCCACCATGTACAGACGCCCACCCGGACCCTCCCTATGGTTTTGAGGTGCGTTCGGGAGTCTGCACCTTAGGGGGGGGGGGTTCTGTCACGCCTTGGTCATTGTATTTTGTGTTTTCGTTATATATTTGGTTAGGCCAGGGTGTGACATGGGTTTATGTATTGTATTTTCGTATCGGGGTTTGTAGTATTTGGGATTGTAGCTGAGTAGGGGTGTGTGTTAAATAGGTTTGGCTGCCTGAGGCGGTTCTCAATCAGAGTCAGGTGATTCTCGTTGTCTCTGATTGGGAACCGTATTTAGGTAGCCTGGGTTTCGCTTTGTATTTCGTGGGTGATTGTTCCTGTCTCTGTGTTAGTTTCACCAGTCAGGCTGTAATAGGTTTCACGTTCCGTTTTGTTGTATTTATTCGTTATTTCATGTATAGTTTCGTTATTTGTTTTCACTAATAAACATGAGTAACAAACACGCTGCATTTCGGTCCGACTCTCTTTCGACAAACGAAGAACGTCGTTACAGTAACAGAATCACCCAGCACAACAGGACCAAGCGGCGTGTCAACAGGCAGGAGCTGCAGGAGAAGCAACAGCGGCAGCAGGAGCAACAAAATGAGGAATGGACATGGGAGGATGTTTTGGATGGCAAGGGTTGCTACACGTGGGAGGAAATACTGGCTGGACGAGATCGCCTCCCATGGGAACAGGTGAAGGCACTTAGGAGAGCAGAGGCAGCCAGAGAGAGGAGCCGGCGTTATGAGGGAACACGGTTGGCAAGGAGGCCCGGGAGTCAGCCCCAAAAATTTCTTGGGAGGGGGCTCACAGGGAGTATGGCGATGCTAGGTAGGAGACCTACGCCAACTTCCTGTGATTACCGGGGGGCTAGAGAGACCGGGCAGGCACCGTGTTATGCTGGAAAGCGCACGGTGTCCCCAGTGCGGGTGCATAGCCCGGTGCGGTATATTCCAGCTCCGCGTATCGGCCGGGCTAGATTGAGCGTCGAGCCAAATGCCATGAAGCCGGCTCTACGCATCTGGTCCCCAGTGCGTCTCCTTGGGCCGGCTTACATGGCACCAGCCTTGCGCAAGGTGTCCCCGGTTCGCCTGCATAGCCCAGTGCGGGCTATTCCACCTCGCTGCACTGGCAGAGCGACCGGGAGTATTCAACCAGGTAAGGTTGGGCAGGCTCGGTGCTCAAGAGCTCCAGTGCACCTGCACGGTCCGGTCTACCCTGTACCACCTCCACACCCCAGCCCTCCGGTGGCAGCTCCCCGCACCAGGCTTTCAGTGCGTGTCCTCGGCCCAGTACCACCAGTGCCAGCACCACTCATCAGGCCTACAGTGCGCCTCGCCTCTCCAGCGCTGCCCGAGCCTTCCTCCTCTCCTGCGCTGCCGGAGTCTCCCGCCTGTTCAGCGCTGCCAGAGCCTTCCTCCTCTACAGCACTGCAAGGAGCTGTCAATCTGCAAGGAGCTGCCAGAGCTGCCAGTCTGCATGGAGCAGCCAGAGCCGCCAGTCTGCATGGAGCAGCCAGAGCTGTTGGTCTGCATGGAGCAGCTAGAGCTGCCAGTCTGCAAGGAGCTGCCAGTCTGCAAGGAGCTGCCAGTCTGCAAGAAGCCGCCAGAGCTGCCATTCTGCAAGAAGCCGCCAGAGCTGCCAGTCAGCATGGAGCAGCCAGAGCCGCCAGTCAGCATGGAGCAGCCAGAGCCGCCAGTCAGCATGGAGCAGCCAGATCCGTCAGTCTGCCAGGATCCGCCAGTCAGCCAGACTCTTCCAGATCTGCCAGTCAGCCAGACTCTTCCAGATCCTCCAGTCAGCCAGACTCTTCCAGATCCGCCAGTCAGCCAGACTCTTCCAGATCCGCCAGTCAGCCAGACTCTTCCAGATCCGCCACTCAGCCAGGATCTGCCAGTCAGCCAGACACTTCCAGATCTGCCAGTCAGCCAGACTCTTCCAGATCCGCCAGTCAGCGAGGATCTGCCAGTCAGCCAGACCCTTCCAGATCTGCCAGTCAGCCAGACTCTTCCAGATCTGCCAGTCAGCCAGACTCTTCCAGATCTGCCAGTCAGCCAGACTCTTCCAGATCTGCCAGTCAGCCAGACTCTTCCAGATCCGCCAGTCAGCCAGACCCTTCCAGATCCGTCAGTCAGCCAGGATTTGCCAGAACCGCCAGCCAGCCAGGATCTGCCAGATCCAACCACCTGCCTGAGCTTCCTCTCAGTGCTGAGCTTCCCCTCAGTTCCGAGCTACCCCTCAGTTCCGAGCTACCCCTCAGTCCCGAGCTGCCTCAGTCCCGAGCTGCCCCTCAGTCCCGAGCTGCCCCTCAGTCCAGTGGGGTTCTGGGTGAGGACTATTAGGCCATGGTCAGCGGCGAGGGTGGACTATCCAAGGATGCGAGGAGGAGGGACTAAGACTTGATAGAGTGGGGTCCACGTCCTGCGCCGGAGGCGCCACCATGGACAGACGCCCACCCGGACCCTCCCCTATGGTTTTTGGTGTGCGTCCGGGAGGCCGCACATTGGGGGGGGGGGGGGGGGGGGGTTCTGTCACGCCCTGGTCGAAGTATGTTGTGTTTGTCTTTGTTTATTTGGTCAGGCCAGGGTTGTGGCATGGGTTTTTGTATGTGGTGTGTTTGTATTGGGATTGTAGCTTAGTGGGGTGTTCTAGATAAGTCTATGGCTGTCTGAAGTGGTTCTCAATCAGAGGCAGGTGTTTATCGTTGTCTCTGATTGGGAACCATATTTAGGCAGCCATATTCTTTGAGTGTTTCGTGGGTGATTGTCCTTATGTCCTTAGTGTCCTTTTGTCCTTGTTCTGTGTTAGTTTACACAAGTATAGGCTGTTTCGGTTTTCATCACGTTCATTACGTTTATTGTTTTGTAGTGTTTGTGTTTAGTGTATTTAGTCATTAAACATGAATCGTAATCTACACGCCGCATTTTGGTCGGACTCTCATTCCCACAACGAAAACCGTAACAGCCAAAGGTGCTTCTACAAAGTATTGACTCAGGGGTGTAAATACTTATGTAAATGAGACATCTCTGTGTTTCATTTTCAATACATTTGCAAAAATGTCTAAAAACATGTGTTTCACTTTGTCATTATGGGATATTGTCTATAGATGGGCGAGACAAAAAAATCAATAACATCAGAACCACAAGTGGCTACTGATGTTTGATTTTGTACATTTAAAAAAATAGACCAAAAGCTACGTCCTACTCCTTCCCTGACTTTTCCTAAATGTTTGTATTTTACATTGATCGTTTTGAAATCACGATCAGAAAAGTATTTAGAGCATTTTTTCTCTTTTTTTCCACACCTATTCCCAACTTAACCCGCCAAAATGACGCGATGTGGAACATTGGTACCTAGCCAGGTGCTAATGCATCTCTCTCTCTCCTCACTGAATGAATGACACATGGATGAATGGGGTATAATCATGCACTTTATTTCACAATTGAATTTAAATTAGGCCTAACAATGATAAGGAGGGTGAAGAGGTTGATTTAATTTAGGAAGACAATATTAATGAGTTTGTGTTATGCCTATATATCAGTGTTGACACTCATGTTTATAGCAAATAATTTGACCGTGCTCCATGTGTGTTGACATCATTCTCTTTTAAGTTTTACTTTGGAAAAAGAAGCTGTTATGGGACTGTTTTAATTTCTATAACTTTATTTACTAGTTGAATGTATTGTAAGGGAAACTAAAACATGCTACGTGTTGTAATAGGCCTTTAGAATAATGCAAAACATATCCTTGACTCTGAGTTGATGAGCGAAGGGAAGAATGACAAATGGATGAATAGGTGATAATTGTGCACATTACTTGCAATTTAAATTGGGCCTAACTGAATGATGAAGAGGTTGATATAATTTATAACAACAATAGTGTAATGATGAGTTTTTGTTATGCCTATATTTATCAGTGTTAGTGCTCATGTTAATAATTTAATTGTGCGCCTTGTGGGTTGATACCATTCTCTTTTATATTTTACGTAAAATAATCTGTTACGGGACTGTTTTATTTACTAACTCCTTTACTAATCATATTTATTGTAAGGGAAATGAATATGTTGCTATAAGCCTTTAGAATAATACAAAACCAATCCTTGATTCTATCCAAGTTGATGAGCGGGAAACAAACTACACCTAAACTATACCAAAGTTGTAATTGACAGATGCAGGGAAAGGAGCATCACTTTATCAAATCCTCCTTCAGAGTCACATGCAGGTAAAATGTTTCTGTATAGTATCAGAAGCAGCATATTCTGCAGCTTCTGTGGAAGTTACCTTTGTCTAATAACTCAACATTCAAGAGGTGGCACTTTATTTCCAAATGTCACTTTTCCAAGAATAGATGTGCTGTCCATGCGTTTAGCACATTTTCATTTATTTATTTCACCTTTATTTAACCAGGTAGGCAAGTTGAGAACAAGTTCTCATTTACAATTGTGACTTGGCCAAAGCAGTTCGACACATACAACAACACAGATTTACACATGGAGTAAAACAAACATACAGTCAATAATACAGTAAAAAAATAAGTCTATATACAATGTGAGCAAATGAGGTGAGATAAGGGAGGTAAAGGCAAAAAAGTAAATACAATATAGCAAGTAAAACACTGGAGTGGTAGATTTGCAGTGGAAGAATGTGCAAAGTAGAGATAGAAATAATGAGGTGCAAAGGAGTAAAATAAATACAGTAGGGGAAGAGGTAGTTGTTTGGGCTAAATTATAGATGGGTTTTGTACAGGTGCAGTAATCTGTAAGCTGCTCTGACAGCTGGTGCTTAAAGCTAGTGAGGGAGATAAGTGTTTCCAGTTTCAGAGATTTTTGTAGTTTGTTCCAGTCATTGGCAGCAGAGAACTGGAAGGAGAGGCGGCCAAAGGAAGAATTGGTTTTGGGGGTGACCAGAGAGATATACCTGCTGGAGCGTGTGCTACAGGTGGGTGCTGCTATGGTGACCAGTGAGCTGAGATAAGGGGGGACTTTACCTAGCAGGGTCTTGTAGATGAACTGGAGCCAGTGGGTTTGGCGACGAGTATGAAGCGAGGGCCAGCCAACGAGAACGTACAGGTCGCAGTGGTGGGTATGACCACTCACATGACCACTCACCCGGTGGCATTGCTCTGGGTTCTAAGCAAATACTAGTAACATAAGGCCATTAGGCCTTTGTTTTTCACTAGGACGTGTAGAATTACACAAAACATTAGACCTTTGTTTTTCACTAGGACGTGTAGAATTATACAAAACATATCTGATGCTAAAGGGAACGCCCGGCAACGTTCTCAACGTTCTCAACGTTCTCAACCTTCTCTTGCGGGTACTTATAGGCTGAAAGACCAGGCAGTTCTAATGTTTATCCATTTTGAATTCAGGCTTTAACAAAACAAAATATGGAATAAGTCAAGGGGGATGAAAACTTTCTGAAGGCACTAACAGAACTGAATATAATAGCATAGTATAACGTTACTCTAAGACAAAAACACCACATATTTCTCTCATGTGGCCAAAATTCAACAGCACACACTGCTAGGCAAAATACACAGGTAGGCTATGTTACAGTTTAACCTGAATCTGCTCTAAAATTCACTCACTGTTCATCATTCAAAACAACACAACACTAGGTTATTTTGTATCAACACTATATAACTCAAGACGATCTAAATGCATATCCACATGAAACTGATTGAGAACAAATGGTTGGAAGGCTGCATGGACGTTTGACCGGGATGAAAGGTCCTGAAAGGACAGTTCCGCAGCCCCTGCCTAGAGAAAAACAACTCTCACACAAGGAATCAGCTTTCCCAACTGCTGTGTTTTCTGATGGCAGACTTTCGCCTATACTTCATAAGCGTCCTCAACGTGACCCTCTCAGATACGGCACAACTCTTAAGTTGGTGGGTACAACATGGCTGAACTTGTCGGGGGGATCTTATTGTATGAACCTAAGAGACTTCAATGGAGAGCAGCGCTCTGAGGAACGCTATGTGAGAGCAAAGGTGACTCATGGGTGCAAGGACATTTTAATATTTCATGCTGTGTTTAGCCATGAAATGCTTCACAGATGTTGTTTTTTTTTATCACATTTCTCTCCGCACCACCTTCTCTGACATCCTGCCTATTTATACACCACACCACAGGGAAGAGGTAAGAGTAGGATTGTTCTTGTCTCTTTCATAATTACTGTGTATATATAGATCTTATGCTGAGTTCCATTAAAACATGTTTTTCTGCAAATGGGTGTTTTAACCAACTTTTAAACCTCTGCTGGTAAAGACTATTTTGGATTATGATCGGCTTAGATATTGCTGTATTGTCAGTGCTACATCTATTTTGGTTGAGAATGACGCCAACTGGAAAAACATATCTTTGCGAAAACCTGCATGCACTTCCAGAAACATCCATCTGTGATTATCGATCAGAAGTAATTCAATAGGGTATAAGTAACAAAGGAGAATGTACAAACTTTTAATTTGGTAGAGAACACAAATAAGTATTGTAACAAGGTTTTATACTTACAACGGGGACCAAGGTTGTTATTATTGCAGAGACGGCATTTGACTACATTTATCTCTCAACCATTTAAACCCGAGAGAAGTCAGAGAATCACCGTTTGTTTTCACAAGATAAAAATGCCACTTTCACAGAAAATACAGACTTTATAGGAAGCCCTGGCAATTCCTAACATTCACTTGTGTTTCTTAGTAAGATTTCATAGCTGTAACCTTCACCCATGCTTCTGAACCTGGAACCTCTGATATGCAAGTTATTATCTCTTGAGGAATTCTTAGTCATTCTACACTGAATAAAAATATAAACGTAACGTATAAAGTGTTGGTCCCATGTTTCATGAGCTAAAACAAAAGATCCCAGGAATGTTCCAGATACACAAAAAGCTTATTCTCTCAGATTTTGGTCACAAATGTGTTTACATCCCTGTTAGTGAGCATTTATCCTTTGCCAAGATAATCCATCCAATGGACAGGTGTGGCATATCAAGAAGCTGATTAAACAGTATGATCATTACACAGGTGCACCTTGCACTGGGGACAATAAAAGGCCACTCTAAAAAGTTTTGAGGGAGCATGCAACTGGCATGCTGACTGCAGGAACATCCACCAGAGCTGTAGGCAGATAATTGTTATCTACCATAAGTCACCTCCAACGTTGTTTTAGACATGTGACAGTACAACCGCAGACCATGTGTAAGCACAGGACATCCACATCCTGCTTCTTCACCTGCAGGATCATCTGAGACCAGCCAACTGGACTGCTGATGAAACTGTGGCTTTGCACAATTGAAGAATTTCTGCACAAACTGTCAGAAACCATCTCAGGGAAGCTCATCTGTGTGCTCAAATCAAATCAAACTTTATTTGTCACGTGCGCTGAACACAACAGGTGTAGAACTTACTTACAGGCTCTAACCAATAATGCAAAAAATGTATTAGGTGAACAATATGTATGTAAAGAAATAAAACAACAGTAAAAAGACAGGCTATATTCAGTAGCGAGGCTATACCGGTTAGTCAGGCTGATTGAGGTAGTATGTACATGTAGATATGGTTGAAGTCACTATGCATATATGACGAACAGAGAGTAGCAGTAGCGTAAAAGAGGGGTTGGCGGGTGGTGGGTGGGACACAATGCAGATAGCACGGTTAGCTAATGTGCGGGAGCACAGGTTGGTCGGCCAAATTGAGGTAGTATGTACATGAATGTATAGTTAAAGTGACTATGCATATATGATAAACAGAGAGTAGCAACAGCGTAAAAGGAGGGGTTGGGGGGGGACACACACAATGCAAATAGTCCGGGTAGCCATTTGATAACCTGTTTAGGAGTCTTATGGCTTTGGGGTAAAGACTGTTGAGAAGCCTTTTTGTCCTAGACTTGGCACTCCGGTACTGCTTGCCATGCGGTAGTAGAGAGAGCAGTCTATGACTGGGGTGGCTGGAGTCTTTGACAATTTTTAGGGCCTTCCTCTGACACCGCCTGGTGTAGAGGTCCTGGATGGCAGGCAGCTTAGCCCCAGTGATGTACTGGGTCGTAGGCACTACCCTCTAGTGCCTTGCGGTCAGAGGCCGAGCAATTGCCGTACCAGGCAGTGATGCAAACAGTCAGGATGCTCTCGAAGTTGCAGCTGTAGAACCTTTTGAGGATCTCAGGACCCATGTCAAATCTTATTAGTTTCCTGAGAGGGAATAGGCTTTGTCGTGCCCTCTTCACTACTGTCTTGGTGTGTTCGGACCATTCTAGTTTGTTGTTGATGTGGACACCAAGGAACTTGAAGCTCTCAACCTGCTCCACTAACGACCCGTGGATGAGAATGGTTAGCGTGCTCATTCCTCCATTTCCTGTAGTCCACAATAATCTCCTTAGTCTTGGTTATGTTGAGGGATAGGTTGTTATTCTGGCACCACCCGCCAGGTCTCTGACCTCCTCCCTATAGGATGTCTCATCATTGTCGGTGATCAGGCCTACCACTGTTGTGTCGTCTGCAAACGTAATGATGGTGTCGGAGTCATTCCTGGCCATGCAGTCGTGGGTGAACAGGGAGTAGAGGAGGGGACTGAGCACGCACCCCTGGGGAGCTCCAGTGTTGAGTATCAGCGTGGCAGATGTACCTACCATTACTACCTGGGGACGGCCCGTCAGGAAGTCCAGGATCCAGTTGCAGAGGGAGATGTTTAGTCCCAGGATCCTTAGCTTAGTGGTAAGCTTTGAGGGTACTATGGTGTTGAACGCTGAGCTGTAGTCAATGAATAGCATTCTCACATAAGTGTTCATTTTGTCCAGGTGGGAAAGGGCAGTGTGGAGTGCAAAGGAGATTGCATCATCTGTGGATCTGTTTGGGCGGTATGCAAATTATAATTAGTCTAGGGTTTCTGGCATAATGGTGTTTATGTGAGCCATTACCAACCTTTCAAAGCACTTCATGGCTACGGACGTGAGTGCTATGGGTCTGTAGTCATTTAGACAGGTTGCCTTTGTGTTCTTGGGCACAGGGACTATAGTGGTCTGCTTGAAACATGTTGGTATTACAG
Source organism: Oncorhynchus masou masou (assembly GCF_036934945.1). NCBI lineage: Eukaryota > Metazoa > Chordata > Actinopteri > Salmoniformes > Salmonidae > Oncorhynchus > Oncorhynchus masou. The sequence goes on from NC_088222.1 coordinate 44,095,103, forward strand.
ACTCAATCAGGGACATGTTGAAAATGTCAGTGAAGACACCTGCCAGTTGGTCAGCACATGCCCGGAGCACATGTCCTGGTAATCCGTCTGGCCCCGCAGCCTTGTGTATGTTGACCTGTTTAAAGGTCTTACGTCGGCTACGGAGAGCGTGATCACACAGTTGTCCGGAACAGCTGATGCTCTCATGTATGCCTCAGTGTTGCTTGCCTCAAAACGAGCATAGAAGTGATTTAGCTCATCTGGTAGGCTTGTGTCACTGGGCAGCTCGCGGCTGTGCTTCCCTTTGTAGTCTTTAATAGTTTGCAAGCCCTACCACATAAGACGAGCATCGAAGCCGGTGTGGTATGATTCAATCTTAGCCCTATATTAACGCTTTGACTGATTGATGATTCGTCGCAGGGCATAGCAGGATTTCTTGTAAGCTTCTGGGTTAGTGTCCCGCACCTTGAAAGCGGCAGCTCTACCCTTTAGCTCAGTGTGAATGTTGCCTGTAATCCATGGCTTCTGGTTGGGGTATGTATGTACAGTCACTTTGGGGACCAAGTCCTTGAAGCACTTATTGATAAAGCCAGTGACTGATGTGTTGTACTCCTCAATGCCATCAGAAGAATCCCAGAACATGTTCCAGTCTGTGATAGAAAAACAGTCCTGTAGTTTAGCATCTGCTTCATAGACCACTTTCTTATAGACAGAGTCACTGGTGCTTCCTGCTTTCATTTTTGCTTGCAAGCAGAAGTCAGGAGGATAGAGTTGTGGTCAGATATACCAAATGGAGGGCGGGGGAGAGCTTTGTACGCATCTCTATGTGTGGAGTACAGGTGATCTAGAATAATTTCCCTCTGGTTGCACATTTAACATGTTGATGGAAATTTGGTAGAACTGATTTAAGTTTCCCTGCATTAAAGTCTCTGGCGACTAGGAGCGCCGCCTCTGGGTGAGTGGTTTCCTGTTTGCTTATGTCTTTATATAGCTGACTGAGTGCGGTCTTAGTGCCAGCATCTGTCTGTGGTGCTAAATAAACAGACATGAAAAGTATAGCTGAAAACTCTAGGCAAGTAGTGTGGCCTGCAACTTATCACAATATACTCTACTTCAGGAGAGCAAAATCTAGAGACTTCCTCACCAGTGTCTTGACCTGATTGCAGTTCGGCATCATAACTGAATTCAGTGGGCTTTGGGACCTTATATAGAAAGGCTTTGGGACCTTATATAGACAAGTGTGTGCCTTACCAAATCATGTCCAATCAATTGAATTTCCACAGGTGGTATCAAGTTTTAGTGGTCACTATTTAACAGTCTGATGGCCTTGAGATAGAAGCTGTTTTTCAGTCTCTCAGTCCCAGCTTTGATTCACCTGTACTGACCTCGCCTTCTCAATGGTAGTGGGGTGAACAGGCCATGGCTTGGGTGGCTGAGGTCCTTGATGATCATCTTGGCCTTCCTGGGTGAACAGGGAGTACAGAAGGGGGCTGAGCACAAATTCTTGTGGGGACTCTGTGTTGAGGATCGGCATAGTGGAGGTGTTGTTGCCTGTCAGGAAGTCCTGAATCCTGGATAGGATTCAGACCCAGTGTCCCGAGCTTAATGATGAGCTTGGAGAGTACTATGACGTTGAACACTACCAAAAGGAATATGTTATCTGAAGCTCGTTTCTGCATATCTTATTCAGTCTACTTCCAGTACTAGAGTTGATGTAAGTGGAAAAGATGTGAGGTGGTAGTCAACCACTACTGCTATAAATTTGTGTGCATTCCAATGCTCAAAATGGGGAATTCACAAATTCCGAATGGAATGCTGCCGAAACTAGTACATTCCTATGCTACTAACAGCTACAGTGCCTTGCGAAAGTATTCGGCCCCCTTGAACTTTGCGACCTTTTGCCACATTTCAGGCTTCAAACATAAAGATATAAAACTGTATTTTTTTGTGAAGAATCAACAACAAGTGGGACACAATCATGAAGTGGACCGACATTTATTGGATATTTCAAACTTTTTTAACAAATCAAAAACTGAAAAATTGGGCGTGCAAAATTATTCAGCCCCCTTAAGTTAATACTTTGTAGCGCCACCTTTTGATGCGATTACAGCTGTAAGTCGCTTGGGGTACGTCTCTATCAGTTTTGCACATCGAGAGACTGAAATTTTTTCCCATTCTTCCTTGCAAAACAGCTCGAGCTCAGTGAGGTTGGATGGAGAGCATTTCTGAACATTAGTTTTCAGTTCTTTCCAAAGATTCTCGATTGGATTCAGGTCTGGACTTTGACTTGGGCATTCTAACACCTGGATATGTTTATTTTTTAATCATTCCATTGTAGATTTTGCTTTATGTTTTGGATCATTGTCTTGTTGGAAGACAAATCTCCGTCCCAGTCTCAGGTCTTTTGCAGACTCCATCAGGTTTTCTTCTAGAATGGTCCTGTATTTGGCTCCATCCATCTTCCCATCAATTTTAACCATCTTCCCTGTCCCTGCTGAAGAAAATCAGGCCCAAACCATGATGCTGCCACCACCATGTTTGACAGTGGGGATGGTGTGTTCAGGGTGATGAGCTGTGTTGCTTTTACGCCAAACATAACGTTTTGCATTGTTGCCAAAAAGTTAAATTTTGGTTTCATCTGACCAGAGCACCTTCTTCCACATGTTTGGTGTGTCTCCCAGGTGGCTTGTGGCAAACTTTAAATGACACTTTTTATGGATATCTTTAAGAAATGGCTTTCTTCTTGCCACTCTTCCATAAAGGTCAGATTTGTGCAATATACGACTGATTGTTGTCCTATGGACAGAGTCTCCCACCTCAGCTGTAGATCTCTGCAATTCATCCAGAGTGATCATGGGCCTCTTGGCTGCATCTCTGATCAGTCTTCTCCTTGTATGAGTTGAAAGTTTAGAGGGACGGCCAGGTCTTGGTAGATTTGCAGTGGTCTGATACTCCTTCCATTTCAATATTATCGCTTGCACAGTGCTCCTTGGGATGTTTAAAGCTTGGGAAATCTTTTTGTATCCAAATCCAGCTTTAAACTTCTTCACAACAGTATCTCGGACCTGCCTGGTGTGTTCCTTGTTCTTCATGATGCTCTCTGCGCTTTTAACGGACCTCTGAGACTATCACAGTGCAGGTGCATTTATACGGAGACTTGATTACACACAGGTGGATTGTATTTATCATCATTAGTCATTTAGGTCAACGTTGGATCATTCAGAGATCCTCACTGAACTTCTGGAGAGAGTTTGCTGCACTGAAAGTAAAGGGGCTGAATAATTTTGCACGCCCAATTTTTCAGTTTTTGATTTGTTAAAAAAGTTTGAAATTTCCAATAAATGTCATTCCACTTCATGATTGTGTCCCACTTGTTGTTGATTCTTCACAAAAAAATACCGTTTTGTATCTTTATGTTTGAAGCCTGAAATGTGGCAAAAGGTCGCAAAGTTCAAGGGGGCCGAATACAAGGCACTGTATGTGATGGGAAAACGAGTACAGCCATTTTGTTCTACTTATTGACATTCAATTGGAAAAAGCTTGGAATAGGAAAATTAGCTACACTAAAAATTACTTATTTTACTAATTAAACTCATGATGGATTGTAAAAACTGACATTTTAGCATCCTGTAGTTGGGTAGGGGGATGAAAACATAATATTTGAAAAGTCATTGGCGAAAAAGCAGCACTCTGAGACCCTACGTGTTGTTGATTGAGTTGGAGACATGCGTGGCCACATCTCCAACTGCCCTTTTACTCTCTGTCCCAGTTAGTTTGAGATTCAATAGAACAATCAATCCTAGCTAAGGCAAATCACAAGTGATAGAACCAAAAAATGGGCAACATGTAAATTAGTTAAGAGTCTCCTTTTGATTGTGGTCCCTTAAAATATTTATTGATTTCTAGTGGGAATTTAGATATTTATTAAGGGGATTATTAAAATGAAATGAAATCATCTGAAGATGATTATCAATGGTTGTTTAATTTCATTAACACTGTGTACACAACTGGAATTTTCCCCAGGTTCTAGGGTTTATAAAACATGCGCATGCCACCAGCCTATTTCACTAATGACTGCCGACCCTAAACTTATGGTAATAGCAGCTAGAACATTTGACTGAGTTGTGGTGTGATCCCACACAGAGACAGGCCAGGTTTGTTTGGCTATAAATAACCCCGCTTGGTACCATGGGATGTACTGCCGTCACACCAGTGCAGACAGTGACTACGACTTTAGAGGAAAGAGTGCAGGGGACAGGGTTCAGGACAGGTGCTAGAGGTAATACGGTTGGCTGGCCATATGCTCAATAGGATGCCATGTGAATAATTTAGAACACTTCACAGATCTAATCTCCCTCTAACACACTGGAATAACTGACATTGGTATTTTTTCAAGCGTCTGTGCAACGATAGAAAGGCATATTTACGCCACATCTAAAAAATGTAGTTGACAACACAATCCATACTAATAAAATGGGACTGCCATTTAAGTATATTTTGTTTAATATGAGTGATTTCTCATGTTTTGTTAAGTGATAAATAAGCGATACAGATGCTCGTGCATTTTGGGAATTATTATTGAAATGTATCTATGAAGTTGTGCAAGGTACATCTGCTGGTTTATTTAGTATGCAAGGTATTAGTCTGCTGTTTGGTTTAATAGTGATGGATAAGTGATACAGAGCCAGTGCATTTTGGGAATACATTTGTTTGATATTGAAGTTTTAGCTGTGAGGTTGTTTGAGCTCAAATGTGTTTGTTTAATCTCAAATCATGTTTTCATAGGTATTAACATGTGCTGCCTAGTTAAAACTTGAGAGAGTACTCAGAAGCATGTATTTCAGTCAATTGATTTGAATATCCCAGTTTATGGATTGTTTTTGAAGTGTAGGTTATACTTCAAACATCAGAGAACATAAGCTTTCCTTTTAATTCATAACTCTTGAATACTGCATGAAGGATATCAATAGAAGCAGGTTCTGAAGAATTGAAACAATTGATCATGTGAATACTTTTTGTGTGCTTTTTATCATGCTTAGTAACAAAGTGTGGAACTCTTTGAAGACATGAAACGAGATGCATTTAATGTCAACAGAGAGAAAACAAAGTCATTATCCTCTGAGCAGACTTTCTAACTGTGTTCTAAGAGACACAACCAAGCAATCAAATCTCTGCCTTCTTAATAACATGGGGTGGTCGTTAGGAGTTGGATCATTAGCTCAGTAGCAACAAATGCAATTTGTGAGCAGTAGACATCAATAGGTACTAAGGGCTAAATTCAATCAAATCCACATTGGCATATTTACCAAGTACCGTGCAACTGTACTTTTCCATTCCTTTTTTTTATTAATATTTTATTTAACTTTTTTTTAAACAATTATAAAACATACAAGGACAAAAACAATAAACAACTTAAAGATTACATACATTTCCACAAACATTAATGACATCACACTTGCCCAGACCCACATGTTCACACTGTAGCCACACCCAATGTTGTTTCTAATACTTGTAAGATTCTACCCCATATGACTTCAAATTGTGGTATGTTGTTTCTGTCTGTGGCCAGATGTTTTTTCAAAATTGAAATAATAAAGTATTTGCTTCTTCCATTCTCTTAATGTTGGAGTATCATTTCACTTCCAGTATTTAAGTAATAGCTTCTTCGGAAAGAGTATTGTCCAACCCATTGGGTATCTTACCGCACCCCCATATGCCATGTCTTGAAATAGGCAGATAGACGGATTAAAAGTAAACTTACATCGTAAAACTTTTGAGAGACAGCTTTCTAACTCTGCCCATAACTTTTGGACTTTATAGAACTCGCGGAAGACATGAAGGATTGAGTCATTGTACTTTTCCATTCCTTCCATCAGGAAATGAAATAGCGGAATGGTTCTGGGTACAGTGAAAATTCTAAGGAGACTTCAGTTTTCACAGGAAGTAGTAATAGTAGTGTAAAATAAAGATACCGCAATATTCAGTATGTCTGTGACAGTTTTGATTAAATACTGGCCTTGGGCAACAGAGTACTAATTAGCTTTGTCAGGCGTTGTTTCCGTCTTTGTATTCCCAGCTCCTTTCCACACATATGCATGCTATTCTGAAAACTGAAAGCATTATAGTACATTATAGTACTTATAGTACACTACATTATTCTTCCATTTTATTTGACAATACTGTAACACAGGCTAGACCTGATTAAGCCCATAGCATATATTTATTTTCACAAAAGATTATGAAGAGAATATCTTACTGGCACCTTCTAGCTGTTTGTTCTCTTACTTAACATTTTAGTGGTTTTTTTTACTTACAGTTGAAGTCAGAAGTTTACATACTGTCACGAACGCCGTCTTGAAAATGACCGGACCAAGGTGCAGCTTGGTGAGCGTACATTCCTTTTATTTTATATGTCGCCAACAAAACAATAAACAACAAAACGAACGTGAAGCTCTGTAAGGCTATACATGCCACTAACAAAGACAACAACCCACAAATGAGAAAAGGAAAAAAAGCTGCCTAAGTATGATTCCCAATAAGAGACAACGATAGACAGCTGTCCCTGATTGAGAATCATACCCGGCCAAAAACAAAGAACCAGAAAGCATAGACTTTCCCACCCGAGTCACACCCTGACCAGACAAACATAGAGAATAAAAGGATCTCTGCGGTCAGGGCGTGACACATACACCTTAGCCAAATACATTCAAACTGTTTTTCACAATTCCTGACAATTAGTCCGGTAAAAATTCCCTATCTTAAGTCAGTTAGGCTCACCAATTTATTTTAAAACCTCTCTAGGGTATGTGGGACGCTAGCGTCCCACCTGGCCAACATCCAGTGATATTGCAGAGCTCCAAATTCAAAAACAGAAATACACATTATAAAAATTCAGAAAAGATACAACTATTTTACATAGGTTTAAAGATTAACTTCTTGTGGATCCAACCACGGTGTCAGATTTTTAAAAATGCTTTACGGCGAAAGCATACCTTACAATTATTTGAGAACATAGCCCAGCAGACAAATCATTACAAACAGTAACCAGCCAAGTAGAATAGTTACACGTCAGAAATATAAATACAATTAATCACTTACCTTTGATGATCTTCATATGGTTGCACTCAAAAGACATTCATTTATTCAATAAATGTTCCTTTTGTTCGATAAAGTCTCTCTTTATATCTGAAAACCTCTGTTTTGTTTGCGCCTTTTCTTCAGTAATCCTCAGGCTCAAACGCAGTCAAAGCAAGCAGACAAAAAAATACAAATTGTAATCGTAAAGTTCATAGAAAGATGTCAAACGATGTTTATATTCATTCCTCGGGTTGTTTTTACTCTAAATAATCAATAACATTTCAACCGGACAATAACGTCAATATAAAAGGTAAACAAGAAAGGCACTCTCTCGGTCGCGCGCATGAAAAAGCTCTGTGACACGGCAGGGTCCACTCACTCAGACTGCTATTACTCCTTCATTTTTCAGAATAGAAGCTTGAAACGATTTCTAAAGACTTTTGACATCTAGTGGAAGGCATAGGAACTGCAATTTGAGTCCTAAGTAAATGGATACTGTAATGGCATTGATAAGAAAACTACAACAACAAAAAATCCTACTTCCTGAATGTATTTTTCTCAGGTTTTTGCCTGACAAATCAGTTCTGTTATACTCACAGACATTATTTTAACAGTTTTGGAAACTGTAGAGTGTGTTCTATCCAAATCTACTAATTATGCATATACTATCGTCTGGGTCTGAGTAGAAGGCAGTTTAATTTGGGCACGATTTTCATCCAAAATTCCAAATGCTGCCCCCTATCCTAGAGTCAAGTCAAGAATGTGAAATGTCAGAATTATGGTAGAGAGAATGATTTATTTCCGCTTTTATTTCTTTCATCACATTTCCAGTGGGTCAGAAGTTTACATACACTCAATTAGTATTTGGTAGCATTGCCTTTCAATTGTCTAATGTGGGTCAAACTTTGCAGGTAGCCTTCCACAAGCTTCCCACAATAAGTTGGGTGAATTTTGGCCCATTCCTCCTGACAGAGCTGGTGTAACTGAGTCAGGTTTGTAGGCCTCCTTGCTTGCACATGCTTTTCAGTTCTGCCCCCACATTTTCTATGGGATTGAGGTCAGGGCTTTGTGATGGCTACTCCAGTACCTTGACTTTGTTGTCCTTTTGCCACAACTGTGGAAGTATGCTTGGGCTCATTGTCCATTTGAAAGATTCATTTGCGAACAAGCTTTAACTTCCTGACTTGAGATGTTGATTCAATATAGCCACATAATTTTCCTCCCTCATGATGCCATCTATTTTGTGAAGTGCACCAGTCCCCCTCCAGCAAAGCACCCCCACAACATGATGCTGCCACACCCGTGCTTCACGGTTGGGATGGTGTTCTTCGGCTTGCAAGCCTACCCCTTTTTCCTCCAAACATAACGATGGTCAGCATGGCCAAACAGTTCTATTTTTGTTTCATCATACCAGAGGACATTTCCCCAAAAAGTACGATCTTTGCAAACCGTAGTCTGGCTTTTTAATGGCGGGTTAGGAGCAGTGGCTTCTTCCATGCTGAGCAGCCTTTCAGGTTATGTCAATATAGGACTCGTTTTACTATGGATATAGATACTTTTGTACCTGTTTCCTCCAGCGTCTTCACAAGGTCTTTTGCTGTTGTTCTGGGATTGATTTGCACTCTCACACCAAAGTACATTAATATCTAGGAGACATTACGCGTCTCCTTCCTGAGCGGTATGACGGCTGCGTGGTCCCATGGTGTTAATACTTGCATACTGTTGTTTGTCCAGATGAACGTGGTACCTTCAGACATTTGGAAATTGCTCCCAAGGATGAACCAGACTTGTGGAGGTCTACAATTGTTTTCTGAGGTCTTGGCTGATTTCTTTTGAATTTTCCATGATGTCAAGCAAAGAGACACTGAGTTTGAAGGTAGGCCTTGAAATACATCCACAGGTAAATTGACTCAAATGATGTCAATTAGCCTATCATAAGCTTCTAAAGCCATGACATCCTTTTCTGGAATTTTCCAAGCTGTTTAAAGGCACTGTCAATTTAGTTTATGTAAACTTCTGACTGTAATGCTCAATGAGTGAATGGGTGTGGAGTCAGGCGCAGAGAGCAAAGGATGCGAGAAAACCCAACAAAACACTAACACCTCTCACAAATACAGAAGAACAAGCCCGCACAAACAGAAGCGGGCTAAACGAGCTTAAATAACACCACACTAACACCAAACAATGAACAGGTGAAAACAATTAGACAAAACCAACAAACACGGAACAAAGGATCGGTGGCAGCTAGTAGACCGGCGACGACGACCGCCGAGCGCCATCCGTTCAAGAAGGGGAGCCACCTTCGGTAATATTCGTGACAGTCCCCCCCCTCCTGATGCGCAGCTCCCGCAGTGCGCCGATGCCGGCCTCGGGGACGACCCAGGGGCCGAGTCGCAGGGCGATCCGGATGGAGGCGATGGAACTCTCTCAACATAGATGGATCCAGAATATCCCCCATCGGGACCCAGCACCTCTCCTCCGGTCAGCGCTCTTCTTCTGCCGTCCACTCGCCTGACGTAATGACTCCTGGACGGCCCTCCAGGTCTCCTTAGAGCGCTGCACCCACTCCTCCACTGCAGGAGCCTCGGTCTGGCTCTGATGCCATGGTGCCAGGACCTGCTGGTACCCCAACACGCACTGAAACGGTGACATGTTGGTAGAAGAGTGGCTTAATGAATTCTGGGCCATTTCAGCCCAGGGGATGTATCTCGCCCATTCTCCTGGCCGGTCCTGGCAATAAGACCGCAGAAACCTACCCACCTCCCGGTTCACTCTCTCCACTTGCCCATTAATCTCTGGGTGATACCCCGAGGTCAGGCTGACCGAGACCCCCAGACGTTCCATAAATGCCCTCCACACTCGGGAGGTAAACTGGGGAACCCGATCAGAAACAATATCCTCGGGCACCCCGTAGTGCCGGAAGACATGGGTGAAAATAGCCTTCGCAGTCTGCAGGGCCGTAGGGAGACCGGGCAACGGGATAAGACGGCAGGACTTAGAGAACCGATCCACAACGACCAGGATCGTCATGTTTCCCTGAGAGGTGGAAGGTCAGTAAGAAAATCCACCGATATATGGGTCCATGGCCGTTGTGGAACGGGGAGGGGTTGTAACTTCCCTCGTGGCTGGTGCCTACACCAAACAGGAGGAGACATAGAATCGCACATCCCTCACCAAGGTGGGCCACCAGTACTTCCTCCTAAGACCTCGCACTGTCCTTGAAATACCCTGGTGACCCGACGAGTGTGGACTATGAGCCCATCGAATCAATTGATCACGAACAGCGAGCGGCACGTACCTATGACCCTCCGGACACTGTGGAGGCGCAGGTTCCTCCCTTAGCACCCGCTCGATGTCTGCGTCCACCTCCCATACTACTGGTGCCACCAGCTTAGCCGCCGGGATGATGGGAGTAGGATCAATGGACCGGTCCTCAGTGTCATAGAGGCGGGACAGTGCGTCAGCCTTAGTGCTGAGGGAACCTGGTCGATACGAGATCGTAAAACGAAATCTGGTGAAATACATGGCCCACCTTGCCTGACGAGGATTCAGTCTCCTAGCTGATCAGATATACTCCAGGTTACGGTGGTCAGTCCAGAAGAGGAAAGGGTGCTTAGCCCCCTCAAGCCAGTGTCTCCACACCTCCATGGGCCTTAACCATAGCCAACAACTCCCTGTCCCCCACATCATAATTCCGCTCCGCTGGCCCAAGCTTCTTCGAAAAAAAAGCACAGGGGCTCTCCGTGAAATGATTCCACTGCCATAGCGATGAGAGGTCGTGGGTAACTAAAACCCACCGTGATGGAATTGAGACCTCGATAATCAATACACGGACGCAAACCACCATCCTTTTTCTTCACAAAAAAGAAACTCCCAGAGCTTCTGTGACATATGTATCCATAGCCAACGTCTCCTCCTGGGATAAAGGATACACATGACTCCTGGGGAGTGCAGCATTTACCTGGAGGTTTATCACGCAATCCCCCTGTCGATGGGGTGGTAATTGGGTCACTTTCATTTTACTGAAAGCGATAGCCAAATCGGCATACTCAGCGGGAATGCGCACGGTGGAAACCTGGTCTGGACTCTCCACCGTTGTCACACCGATGGAAACTCCTACACACCTGCCTGAACACTCATCAGACCACCCCTGGAGAGCTCCCTGTTTCCACGAAATCATCGGATTGTGAATAGCTAGCCAGGGAATCCCCGACACCACCGGGAAATGCAGGTGAATCGATAAGGAACAGGCTAATCCGCTCCTTATGATGCCCCTGCGTAATCATCTCCAAAGGAATTGTGGCCTCCCTGACCAGCCCTGACCCTAACGGTCGACTATCTAAAGAGTGCACGGGGAAAGGGGGTTCTACCTTAACTAACGGAATCGTCAACCTCTGAGCGAGTCCGCGATCTATAAAGTTCCCAGCTGCGCCTGAATCGACTAGCGCCTTATGCTGGAGAGAGGGAAAAAATTTAAGGAAACAAATGAATAAAAACATGTGACCAACAGGAAACTCTGGGAGAGTGTGGTGCTGACTCACCTGGGGTAACCGAGGAGTGTTCTGCCTGCCCTCTCGACTCCCAGATGAACTCCTCCAGCACCGACCTGAAGTGTGCCCTCTCCGGCCACAACTGGTACAGGAGGAGCCTCCTCCTCCGATCTCCCTAGATGCGGCCCCTCCTAGCTCTATCGGGATAGGAGCGGGAGCGTCAGGAGGTGGAACTAACAGGACCTTTCAGAACGTCCGGGAGCAGCTAGCAGATGGTCTAACCGGATCGACCGATCTATCAGTTCATCCAGGCTGAGCGTAGTGTCCCGACAAGCCAGCTCCCTGCGGACGTCCTCTCTCAGGTTATTCGGTAATATTCGTGACACTGACTCACTGTAATTGTGATACTGTGAATTATAAGTGAAATAATCTGTTTGAAACAATTGTTGGAAAAATTACTTGTGTCATGCACAAAGTAGATGTCCTAACCGGGCCAAAACTATAGTTGTTAACAAGAAATTTGTGGAGTGGTTAAAAAACGAGTTTTGATGACTCCAACGTAAGTGTTTGTACACTTCCCACTTCAACTGTAGATAAGAGTATATAGCATAAAGATGTTTATCTGACCAAAATTACATTGGCTTCCATTGCCTGCAAACCTGATTCAGTGAGTTATTTCAGACAACGCTAATCCTTTTAGCCTTCCGAACAGTGGTGGATTTTGGCAGTCTTTCTAGGCTGGCCTCAAAACGTATGCCATCTCCTGAGCAAAATGTCACTCACAATGTGGCGTGTCAGAGGGCAAGCATAATTCAATTCAATTATAAAGCCCTCTAAACGGACTACTGGATTATCCTCTATGGTTTCCTCAAGTGTAATGATGTAACTCTCTGTTTTTAGATTAGGCCCTAGCACTCTCTAGCATAAGGGGAGTCTAAAAGAGGAAGAATTGGCCTCTCAATTTAATGCACATTGGCGTAATAAGCGTTAGGACTCATTATTGGATGGAGAAGAGCCTCTAATTTAGTCCCTCAAACACAAGTAATGAGGCATTTGAAATATTCTGGCGACATTAGGAGAATAGAAATTGGAGAGTCAGCTCCTAAGCTTTTTTCTTTGTAACGCATTAAGTGCTCTCTTCATTTTTTTTCCTACCACAGGGAGTGGAGAGTCAATTTCTCACCTATTGAGTTCTACGGCTATTTGGCCTGCTTTGCGCTGCCTTCCCATACTCATTTACATAATGATTTTAGAGCGGGTGTGAACCAGAAGCACATTCAAGGCTATTTTGCCAAGCTTTATTTTGGGCTTTTATCCAAAGGCAAAGATGCAAATTATGCATGTACATAATATCTGATGCTTAATAAATATCAGCTGCTCTAAGATTTTTCCTTATCATGTTACAGTAGTGATTTGGACTTTACTAAACCAACCATGGCCGGCTTTAGCTTTTTGGGGGCCCTAAAGCCAAACATTTTAGTGGCCCCTTTATGATGGCAGAGTGAAAAAGTTTTTGAGTTAATTTCCTGCAATTCCACACCTTTTGCCATGGGGCTGAGAGAAACTTTGCCGTTTTGAAACATATTAACTGCAATTCTACACATTTTGCCATGATTTATGCTATTTTAATATGGCATTTGAGTGAGAGTGACTAACAAAATCAACTGGAGCCCGTGAGGATCAGGGACACTGGGCACATGTCCTGCGTCAGTAATTCGACCATGATAACTAAGTTTAGACAGCTGGCAAAAAAATGTTTTGCTGACATTGGCTAGTGCTGCAGAACATTTTTGGTAGAGTATATATACAGTGCATTCAGAAAGTATTCAGACCGCTTGACTTTTTCCTTATTTTGTTATCTTACAGCCTTATTCTAAAATGAATTAATTTAAACATTTTCCTCATCATTCTACACACAACACCCCATAATGACAAAACAAAAACATATGCGTATATATATATATATATATATATATAAATATATTAAATGTATTAAAAATAAAAAACTGAAATATCTTATTTTCGTACAGTAAGTATTCAGACCATTTGCTATGAGACTTGAAATTGAGCTGAGGTGCATCCTGTTTCCATTGATCATCCTTAAAATGTTTCTACAACTTGATTGGAGTCTACCTGTGGTAAATTAAATGGATTGGACATGATTTGGAAAGGCACACACCTGTCTACATAAGGTCCCGCAGTTGACAGTGCATGTTAGAGCAAAAACCAAGCCATGAGGTCAAAGGAATTGTCCGTAGAGCTCCGAGACAGGATTGTGTTGAGGCACAGACCTGGGAAGGGTGCCAAAACATTTCTGCTGCATTGAATGTCCCCAAGACCACAGTGGCTTCCATCATTCTTAAATGGAAGGAGTTTGGAACTACTAAGACTCTTCCTAGAGCTGGCCGCCCGACCAAACTGAGCAATCGGGGGAGAAGGGCCTTGGTCAGGGAGGTGACCAAGAACCCGATGGTCACTCTGACAGAGCTCTAGAGTTCCTCTTTGAAGATGGGAGAACCTTCCAGAAGGACAACCATCTCTGCAGCACTCCACCAATCAGGCCTTTATGGTAGAGTGGCCAGACAGAAGCCACTCCTCAGTAAAGAGTGCATGACAGCCTGCTTGGAGTTTGCCAAAAGGCCCCTAACGGTCTCTCAGACCATGAGAAACAAGATTCTCTGGTCTGATGAAACCAAGATTGAACTCTTTAGCCTGAATGTCAAGCGTCACGTCTGGAGGAAACCTGGGACCATTCCTACAGTGAAGCATGGTGGTGGCAGCATCATGCTGTGAGGATTTTTCAGCGGCAGAGACTGGGAGACTAGTCCAGTTAGAGGGACAGATGAATGGAGCAAAGTACAGAGAGATCATTCATAAAAACCTGCTCCAGAGCGCTCAGGACTCCAGACTGGGGCAAAGATTCACCTTCCAACAGGATAATGACCCTAAGCACACAGCTAAGTCAACGCAGGAGTTGCTTCGGGACATGTCTCTGAATGTCCTTGAGTGGCCCATCCAGAGCCTGGACTTGAACCCGATCGAACATCTCTGGAGAGACCTGAAAATAGCTGTGCAGTGACACTCCCCATCCGACCTGACAGAGCTTAAGAGGATCTGCAGAGGAGAATGGGAGAAACTCCAAAACACAGGTGTGCCAAAATACAGGTGTACCAAGCTTGTGCATCATACCCAAGACGACTCAAGGCTGTAGTCGCTGTCAAAGCTGCTTCAACAAAGTACTGAGTAAAGGGTCTGAATACTTATGTAAATGTGATCTTTATACATTTGCCAAAATGTCTAAAAAGCTGTTTTTGCTTTGTTATTATGGGTTATTGTGTGTAGATTCATGAAAAAATTTAATCAATATTTAATCAATTTTAGAATAATGCTGTAACGTAACAAAATGTGGAAAAAGTCAAAGGGTTTGAATACTTTCCGAATGCACTGTATATCACAATGCCAAAGATTTCCCCCGATCAAAATGAACTCAAAGAAGTCTATTGCGGTTTAAAATATTTTTTTGTGTGTTTGAGCTTGGGACTATGATGTTCTATCTGCAAAAAGACAATTCTGAGATAATTGGCTGCAAAGTTTCGAACTGGTTTCGAATTGGTTTGAATGGTGTCAGAAATTTCTATCTTGTAATCTATTGAACTTAACATGAATTGGGGTATGTAGAGAACATTGAACAGAGCAAGGCTAAGTCAATAACTCAGTAGGTGACAAAAATGCAGATAGAACCTTATAGTACTAAGCTCTCGATATCATAAACCACAACATTTCTGTAAACAAATGTCAGCTTTTTTCTCATAGACAAATACCTGCACATCTACAACAGACTGCTGTTTTAGACAGCAAAGACAGCAAATGTAATTACCTCGTGCATTTTTCCTAACCTTTAATAACATGAGAGCAATCCAAAAGATCCACTTTAACAGGGGTGATGAAGCAGTGGCCCATTCCACTGCCATAAACACAGCCCCATTAATAACATTATTAGAGTGGAAGAGATGTGGCAATTGCTACACAAACCCACTGTTACGTTCACTCAGCATGTTCTGCACAAACAGCTTAGCTTCCATGATCCCCCAGAGGTGGTAACAGGCAAGCAATTATAATAAAGGCCAGAAATAAATCTATCGCCCATGTAAGGATTTAATATCGCATCAATGTTGAGGGTACTAGTTAGTTTTCACCCTTGGGGTTTCTGGTGGCATCTCTAAGGGGCAAACAGGGATTGGAGTGACATTCACAAGCCTGCGTCTCTGAGAAATGTTTGCCTTTCAAGGTGATGCTGTCGATCACTACTTCACCGGTTCCCTGATTTTTCATGTTTCCATAGCAATTTGATATATCAAAATATAATCCCAATTAAATGATTTTACCCATTTAAAAAAAAATCTTTATGTAAATGTATAACTCAGTTAGCGATGTGTGTTATGAGAATGAAAGGTTATAGAGTATTTTTTTTTGTTTACAAGCAAATGTGACGTTTGAGTGAGGCGCTTGCATTTTCACATAAAAAAAAAATCTGTAGCAGAGTAGCTATGCGTTGATGTAGGGACTTTGACAGTGAGTGAGTGATGAACATGAAAACACACAAGACTGATGGCACGCCCCGTAGCACTCACTTCTGTCGTCATGAAATGCTTTGAGAGTCTGGTTAAGGATCATATCACCTCTGCCTTACCTGACACCCTAGACCCACTTCCATTTGCTTACCGCCCCAATAGATTCACAGACGATGCAATCGTCATCGCAGTGCACACTGCCCTATCCCATCTGGACAAGAGGAATACTTATGTAAGACTGCTGTTCATTGACGATAGCTCAGCATTCAACACCATAGTACCCTCCAAGGTCATCACCAAGCTCAAGGCCCTGGGTCTGAACCCCCGCCATGTGCAACTGGGTCCTGGACTTCCTGACGGGATTTCCCCAGTTGGGGAAGGTAGGAAACAACACCTCCACTTCGCTGATCCTCAACACAGGGGTTCCATAATGGTGCATGCTCAGCCCCCTCCTGTACTCCATGTTCACCCGTGACTACTCACACCTACAACTCAATCATCAAGTTTGCAGACGAACAGTAGTAGGCCTGATTACCAACACTGGACGCCACTGGACACTTCCTATTTCACACTGTGTATTTAAATTCTGTATTCTTGCCATAGTTGATTGTAACATTGCATTTTAGTTACATGTTTTATTCACACCACATATTTATTTATATACTGGATTCTTGACATAGCTCACTCTAATATATCTACTACTGTACATAACATTCTTAGTATATCTTGTGTTAATTCTTCTAGTGAACATACAATGCATTCGGAAAGTATTTAGACCTCTTCACTTTTTCCAAATTTTGTTACGTTACAGACTTATTCTAAAATGGATTACATTGTTTTTTTCCCTCATCAATCTACACACAATACCACATAATGACAAAGCAAAAAGAAAGATGATGCTCGATCGGGTTCAAGTCCGGACACTGGCTGGGCCACTCAAGGACATTCAGAGACTTGTCCCGAAGCCACTCCTGTGTTGTCTTGGCTGTGTGCTTAGGGTCGTTGTCCTTTTGGAAAGTGAACCTTTGCCCCAGTCTGAGGTCCTGAGCACTCTGGAGCAGGTTCTCATCAAGGATCTCTCTGTACTTTGCTCATCTTTCCCTTGATCCTGACTACTCTCCCAGTCCCTGCCGCTGAAAAACATCCCCACAGCATGATGCTTCCACCACCATGCTTCAACATACGGATGGTGCCAGGTTTCCTCCAGACATGACAGTTGGCATTCAGGCCAAAGAGTTCAATCTTGGTTTCTGAATGCAGAGATTGCATTTGAATTATTGTTACAGTGCTATTTGGGTTGTTAATTTATTAATTCTGAAATGTCTTGTTTTATTTATGTTTTTTTAAGAATTATTATTATTTGTGTACTTGATTGACATTTTACTGCATTGTTAGGAGCTAGTAGCATAAGCATTTCACTGCACCCACTATAGCATCTGCTAAACGATGTATGCGACCAATAAACTGTTCAAACTTCAACCCAAAATAATTTTCAGCATTTTCAATTTCTGCATTTCATTCACTAATTTTATATAATTTCCACACTGTACCACATTTGTTGTCTTTGTG
The DNA here is from genome assembly GCF_036934945.1 of Oncorhynchus masou masou. NCBI lineage: Eukaryota > Metazoa > Chordata > Actinopteri > Salmoniformes > Salmonidae > Oncorhynchus > Oncorhynchus masou. The sequence goes on from NC_088222.1 coordinate 44,112,789, forward strand.
TCCCTCTATTTTGTGAAAAAGTCACTTTTCAGTTATCAGAATTATTACTCTCCTTCATGGCCATGTATTTTAAATGGATTCAATGACAGTTCTTATTGTGCCCATTTCTAGAGTGCTTTTGGCATCAGTAATGCCTCGCAGTCAAGGTTCACCCAAAGATCTTGCTAGCAAATTAGCATTTTAACTGTTCGCAGTCTATTACTGGTGGTAAGAACGAACGATTGACATAATTTTTATATTACATTTACCCCTATGATGTGCATGAGCACATGGGCGTGATCAATTTATAGTGGTCCCTGCAGCGTACACTCAAACCGGTGTGATTAGAACACTTCATAGAACAACTAGTTAGGATTGATGCAACAGTTAGAGTTTGAGATGGCCACTCAGTTTTTTTTAACAGAAACATTTTGCAGAAACACAGTCTTTATGTCCTCAATGTGAGCATTTTATTTATGTATGCAATGTTCAGACTTTGAAAGAATTAGCAACAGTACAACAATTCTCACCCAAATAGGAAAATGCAGGCTACATTAGTCCTATCGCTGACTGAGAAACGGTGAGCTAATATAAGCAGACATATTTAGCTAACTCTCAGCTGACAGAAACCATAATATGAATTAGCTAATAGCAATTATTATTTACAATTCACATCACGGGCTCACCAGTGTTCTAAATAATTTAGTAAAACACCTACTAAAAGTGTAAAGTAATCCGACGGTTGGTAGAGTTTGTGCACGGCGCCATGTTTGTTTTTCCACGTCAAACAAAGATAAAAAGAGGTGACAAGATGAGTTGGGTCTGTTTGCAATATGCATGTTGAAGGGGGTGTGTCATCTACCATAATTCACTTCCCATCATTCACTTCTGGAAGTTTACTCGAAAAACAAGTGAACCATCGCTTCACCTCATTTTGTAATAACATGTTTGGTCTGTCAGATGTTTACGTGACACCCAGAATGCTTTGTTTAATGTCAACAAAATGGCTCCACACACAGCTGGCAATTAGCTTAGCATTAGCTCATCATAGTCAGTACAACCTTCACAAAATGATTTTACACACATATGTGTCCATTACAATCTATGCAAGAATCGGAATCCATGATTTGTCACCAGCACTTGAAAATGTGAATAATACTGTAAATAAATAAATTATTACTGCACAACAATTTTCTGATAATAATTTATTGATACAAATGGAGAGTGCTGGCAGTCACTCACTTAACCTCTGGAACTCACATTCAGTGTTGTTGTGTGTGTACTGTATGTAGCTAGTGGGCTAAGTTGTAGCATTAGCAATGTCTTTCAAAAGGAGACAACTCACAAATGTGAACATTTTGGGTGTAATTCTGAGTATGAAAGTGAGGAATCAGATTCTGACAGTGACAGTTAGGTGCTGCCCTCCCCATCCTTTTGGCCAAGAATCTGAGGACCCCTTGCCCGCCAACAAAGTCCCAGGGCTCTCTGAAGATGCTGGTGTTGATGAAGGCCGACCAACACTGGGTGAAGTACAGGTAGCTGGAAGTCCGTCAGCCATTTCACCCCTCCTGGTCCTGCTGTTGATTTTGAGTCCCACTCTGGAGGGCAAAGCCCCTTGCCATCTCCCTCTGAGGCAGAGTGCTACAAGTTTGTTCTGATAGAGGAGCTGGTGGGAGACAGTGGAGGAGACCAATCACTATGCCTTGGAGCTACAGGAGAAGAGAGAGCCAGGAGTGAGGGGGAAGCTCACTAAATGGATGACAACCACAATTAGTGAAATGTTAACCTTCCTGGTGACAGTCCTTCTCATGGGAATAGTGAAGATGAATTGCCTAAAGGGGATAATGGAGCACGGATTCTATGTTTGCAACTCTCTTATTTGCTGCTCTCTTTTCCCAAGACTGCTTCCTTGTTCTGTTGCGATGCCTACATTTCATCAACAATGCTACTGCCAACCTCAATGACCTGTTACACAAAAGGAAAATGTTCTTACCAGCCTGACATCGCCATTTGGTTGGACATTTTTGCCATACAAGGACCTATGCTTTGATGAGTCCCTGATTTTATGGAAGTTGTAGGCTGGTGTTCCGTCAATATATTCCCTCCAAAAAACACAAGTTTGGGATCAAGTTCTTTGTTATGTGAGACAAGAAGTCAGGATTTTTCCGGGACATTATAGTCTAAGGCCATGGCAGCTTCAAAGGACACAACACAAGCTAATACTTCTCTGACGCAATTAGCATTGTTTTACAGAATTAATAGACAAATGTAGTTAGCTACATACGCCCAATTGAGTATAACACCATGAAGGTAACGAAATTCGTACCTTGCGTGTCTGCGGCTATAAAGGGATACAAACAGAATACATTGTGCTCCATACATACAGTGCATTTGAAAAATATTCAGACTCCTTCCCCTTTCTAGTTTGTTATGTTACAACCTTGTTCTAATATTGATTAAATATTTATTTTTCTTCGATCTACACACAATACCCCATAATGACAAAGTGATATCCGATTTTTAGAAATGTTTGCACATTTATAAACAAACAAACAAACATAAATACCGTATTTGTATAAGTATTCAGACCCTTTGCTATGAGACTTGAAATTGAGCTCAGATGCATGCTGTTTGCATTGATCATCCTTGAGATTTTTCTGCAACTTGATTGGAGTCCACCTGTGGTAAATTCAATTGATTGGACGTCATTTGGAAAGGCACACACCTGTCTATATAAGGTCCCACAGTTGACAGTCCATGTCAAAGCAAAGACCTAGCCATGAGGTTGAAGGAATTGCCCGTAAAGCTCCAAGACAGGATTTTGTTGAGGCACAGATCTGGGGAAAGGTACCAAAAGATGTATGCAGCATTGAAAGTCCCCAAGAACACAGTGGCCTCCATCATTCTTAAATGGAAGGAGTTTGGAACTACCAAGACTTTTCCTAGAGCTGTCCGCCCAGCCAAACTGAGCAATCGGTGGAGAAGGGCCTTGGTCAGGGAGGTGACCAAGAACATGATGGTCACTGACAGAGCTCCAGAGTACCTCTGTGGAGATGAGAGAAACTCCCAGAAGCACAACGTTCTCTGCAGCCCTCCACCAAAAACATGCTTTGTCATTACGGGGTGTGTAGATTGATGTGTGTAGATTGATAAGGAATTTAAAAAAAACATTTATATTAGAATAAATCTGTACCATAAGAAAATGTGGAAAAAGTCAAGGGGTCTGAGTATATTCCGAATGCACTGTACATACTGTGTACTACAGTAGAAACGACATAACACAATATGCAGAAACTATTATGATAACGCAATAAGGCACTTAACTCGGGACATGTGTGCGTTCCTATCAAAGTATCATTAGTATAGAAAACAACAATGAAGGCAATGCAGGCACCAGACAGAAAATGTGACGGGGAAAAGTTTGTGCTGTTTTCTGTTCTGACTGGAGATATGCCATACAAGTGTGTGAACAGGTGATTAGAATTCAGGTGATTGAGATCTGGAGAGTGAGCTGCGTTCAGGGGATCTACGTGTTTGAGGGTGTGAGTTGGAAGCAGAAGTTAAACTAGGTACTTTGATGTCCAAACTTGTCTATTATTGGTTTAGATTTGGTCCGGTCCATACCAACTAAATTTGGTCTTGTTTGTGGCGGAGCTCATTAAAATAATGTATAATAATTTGTAGAATAATACCCAAACATGCAAAGAAGGATATTACATGTTCCTACATTTGTGTACCTATTTATAATACATCACCATGAAAAGAATGACATTAATATCCATAATTATACATTTCTGTGTATTACATATCAGGGACCCATGATGAAATTACTTTAACGCAATTATTGCCCTAATATATACCACCTCCCAGAAGGGCGCATTGGAGTGGGAGGGCACAGGTAGACCCCTATCTGTGCACATGTCTGCATATACAGTGCCTTCAGAAAGTATTCACACCCCTTGACCTTTTCCACATTTTGTTGTATTACAGCCTGAATTGAACATTTATTAAATTGAGATTTTGTGTCACTGATCTACACACAATACCCCATAATTTCAGTGGAACTTTTCGTAGATTTGTTTTTTAAATTAATAAAATATTCGAAGCTGAAAGGTCTTGAATCAATAAGTATTCAACCCCTTTGTTATGGCAAGCCTAAATAAGTTCAGGAGTAAAAATGTGCTTAACAAATCTCATAATAAGTTGCATGGACTCATTCCGTGTTCAATTATAGTGGTTAACATGATTTTTTAATGACTAGTCGATCTCTGTACCCCACACATACAATTGCCTGTAAGGTCCCTCAATCGAGAAGTGAATTTCAAGCACAGATTCAACCACAAAGACCAGGGAGGTTTTCCAATGCCTCGCAAAGAAGGGCACTGATTGGTACAGTAGATGTGTAAAAATAAAAAAAAGCAAATGCTGAATATCCCTTCGAGCACGGTGAAGTTATTAACTACTATTACTTTGGATTGTGTATAAATACACCCAGTCGCTATAAAGATACAGGCACCCTTCCTAACTCAGTTGCTGGAGAGGAAGGAAACTGCTCAGGGATTTCAGCATGAGGCCAATGGTGATTTGAAAACAGTTACAGAGTATAACGGTTGTGATATTAGTTTTTTGGGGGGATAAAAATAAATGGAATACAGCTATAAGCGTAAGCAATACCTTTGTGATTCAATCAAATCAATCAATCAAATGTATTTATAAAGCCTTTCTTACATCAGCCGATGTCACTAAGTGCTATACAGAAACCCAGCCTAAAACCCCAAACAGCAAGCAATGCAGATGTGGAAGCACGGTGGCTAGGAAAATCTCCCAAAAAGGCAGGAATCTAGGAAGAAACCTAGAGAGGAACCAGGCTCTGAGTGGTGGCCAGTCCTCTTCTGGTTGTGCAGGGTGGAGATTATAACAGTACATGGCCACGATATTCAAAAGTTCATGGATGACCAGCAGGGTCAAATAATAATTCCATTTGACTTTCATGCAACATCATTATTTGGACCGGAGCCTAGAACACAGGCATGCTACTGTATGAGTTCCAGTCCCTGGAGCAGAGCTGCCTTTGAATTGAAGAGCTTGGAAGTTTAAAGCCAGGTGTCACCCTTTTCCCTCCCACCAACCAGCATGATATCGGCCTAGTTTTCCCTCCCGTCAATGCTCAAGCAGCCCCAAGCCCCAGTGTTTTATGATGTTTTCCAGACTCAAATATTTGGAGATGTTACTGCTCTATAACTCTGGGTGCTTCCCTGATTTGACAATGAGTACGTACTTAGTTTAGGAATACATATGAGTACATACCTATATACTGTATGTTGGTGAGACACTAGAAGTTGGCTCTGATGTTTTTGGGGACTAGGTGTACAGGTAGTAAGGTTGGAAAATCTTTAGTAATCCGTTTTAAATTTTTAACCATTTTGGATTGGTTATAAATTAACATCAACTATAGATTTGGAGAACATAGCTGTAACAATGCCTTTGATGTGTGGGCAGATGTCAATGGATGAGATTTGCCAAAAGTACATTGTCATGATTCCTAAAGTAAAAGATTCCATTAATGTCGGATACAAATTTTATAGTAATTAAATCGAATATGTGGATTTTGAGTCGATTATAGATTGCACATCTGCTGTAAAAAGTAGTCCAAGGTCGCACAGACATATAAACACACGCATGCACGCACATAAAAAAAACACACACACGTTTTGCTCTGCTGGGATTTCTGAGGAAACAATGTGTGTCATTCAGCCATTAGGGGTGGGTGCGGAGTCAAGCGCAGAGAGCAGAGGAAAATGTGGGAATCCAAACTTTATTGCGGTATCCACAATTAAAGCCAAAAACAACAGGCGAAGACAAAAGTGTCCAACCCAAAACTGGGCACAAACAGACAGGGAACACAACATGCAACCAACCTTGACTAACAGAAAACAAGCCCGCACAAAAGCAGGCGGACCGAACAGGCTTAAATAGTCCTGAACCAAACTCAAACAAGAAACAGGTGCAACCAATAAGACATACCAAACAGAAAAAGAAAAGGGGATCGGTGGCAGCTAGTAGACCGGCGACGACGACCGCCGAGCGCCACCCGAACAGGCAGGGGAGCCACCTTCGGTGGAAGTCGTGACAATGTGGCCATGTATTTCATACTCCTCTATTCCTTAGTGTAAAGGATTTGACCTCTTCAGAATTTCCTCTGCTGTTTGGCTCTTTAGAGCATCTTACTATAAAACCGGAGATTTCTGAATCGTCGCTGCCAAGCTTGAGAATCCAGCTACGTTTCACTTCCCAAAATATTTTATCCTACCATTTCTACCTATAGGTTTGTCCTACTTACGAGCCCATTCCCAACAGTGCAGAGTTAAAAAGTGTGCAATCCAAATATTTGCTCAATGAAAAAGGAAATTGTAACACAATAAAAACATTAACGACACTATATACAAGGAGAACCAGTACTGAGTCAATGTGCAAGGGTATACGCTATTTTATTTATTTATTTTTATTTCACCTTTATTTAACCAGGTAGGCTAGTTGAGAACAAGTTCTCATTTGCAACTGCGACCTGGCCAAGATAAAGCATAGCAGTGTGAACAGACAACACAGAGTTACACATGGAGTAAACAATTAACAAGTCAGTAACACAGTAGAAAAAAAGGGGAGTCTATATACATTGTGTGCAAAAGGCATGAGGAGGTAGGCGAATAATTACAATTTTGCAGATTAACACCGGAGTGATAAATGATCAGATGGTCATGTACAGGTAGAGATACTGGTATGCAAAAGAGCAGAAAAGTAAATAAATAAAAACAGTATGGGGATGAGGTAGGTGAAAATGGGTGGGCTATTTACCGATAAGACAATGTACAGCTGCAGCGATCGGTTAGCTGCTCAGATAGCACATGTTTGAAGTTGGTGAGGGAGATAAAAGTCTCCAACTTCAGGGATTTTTGCAATTCGTTCCAGTCACAGGCAGCAGAATACTGGAACGAAAGGCGGCCAAATGAGGTGTTGGCTTTAGGGATGATCAGTGAGATACACCTGCTGGAGCGCGTGCTACGGATGGGTGTTGCCATCGTGACCAGTGAACTGAGATAAGGCGGAGCTTTACCTAGCATGGACTTGTAGATGACCTGGAGCCAGTGGGTCTGGCGACGAATATGTAGCAAGGGCCAGCCGACTAGAGCATACAAGTCGCAGTGGTGGGTGGTATAAGGTGCTAGGTGAGGTAATTGAAGTAATACAGTATGTACATGTGTAGGGGTAATAGTGACTAGGCAATTAGGATATACTGATTGGGGGGGGGGGGGGGTAGTGAGTGTGCATAGAGCCAGGGCAAGGGAGAGTCAGTTAAGATAAATACATAAATAATAAAGGGGGTCAGTGTAAATTGTCCGGGTAGCAATTTGATCAAATATTCAGCTTTGTCGTAGAAGCTGTTCAGTTGCCTTTTGGTCACAGACTTGGCGCTTGCCGTGCGGTGGCAGAGAGAACAGTATATGACTTGGGTGGCTGTAGTCTTTGACAATTTCTGGCTATTGATAAATTACAGTTGAAGTAGGAAGTTTACATACGCCTTAGCCAAATACATTTAAACTCAGTTTTTCACTATTCCTGACATTTAATAACAGTAAAAATTCCCTGTCTTAGGTCAGTTAGGATCACCACTTTATTTTAACTATGTGAAATGTCAGAATAATAGTAGAGAGAATTATTTATTTCAGCTTTTATTTATTTCATCACATTCCCTGTGGGTCAGAAGTTTACATACACTCAATTAGTATTTGGTAGCATTGCCTTTAAATTGTTTAACTTGGGTCAAACATGCCAGGTAGCCTTCCACAAGCTTCCCCCAATAAGTTGGGTGAATTTTGGCCCATTCAACACTTTTTCAGTTCTGCCCACAAATTTTCTATAGGATTGAGGAGGTCAGGGCTTTGTGATGGCCACTCCAATACATTGACTTTGTTGTCCTTAATTCATTTTGCCACAGCTTTAAAAGTATGCTTGGTTCATTGTCCATTTGGAAGACGCATTTGCGACCAAGCTTTAACTTCCTGACTGATGTCTTGAAATGTTGCTTCAATATATCCACATAAATTTCCTCCCTCATGATGCCATCTATTTTGTGAAGTGCACCAGTCCCTCCTGCAGCAAAGCACCCCCACAACATGATGCTGCCACCCTCGTGCTTCACGTTTGGGATGGTGTTCTTCACCCTATAAGCCTCCCCCTTTTTCCTCCAAACATAACTATGGTTATTATGGCTACAGAGTTCTATTTTTGTTTCATCAGACCAGTGGACATTTCTCCAAATAGTATGATCTTTGTCCCCATGAGCAGTTGCAAACTGTAGTCTTGCTTTTTAATGCCTGTTTTGGAGCAGTGGCGTCTTCCTTGCTGAGGGGCCTTTCAGGTTATGTCGACATAGGACTCGTTTTACTGTGGATATAGATACTTTTGTACCCATTTCCTCCAGCATCTTCACAAGGTCCTTTGCCGTTGTTCTGGGATTGATTTGCACTTAACGGCACCACAATATGCTAGAAGACAGAATGCGTCTCCTTCCTGAGTGGTATGCCGGTTGCGTGGTCCCATGGTGTTTATACTTATGTACTATTGTTTGTACAGATGAACGTGGTACCTTCAGGCGTTTGGAAATGGCTCCCAAGGATGAACGAGACTTGTGAAGGTCTACATTTTTCTTCTGAGATTTTGGCTGATTTCTTTTGATTTTCCCATGATGTCAAGCAAAGAGGCACTGAGTTTGAAGGTAGCCCTTGAAATACATCCACAGGTACACCTCCAATTGACTCAAATATGTCAAGTAGCCTAACAGAAGCTTCTAAAGCCATGACATAATTTTCTGGAATTTTCCAAGCTGTTTTTAAGGCACAGTCAACTTAGTGTATGTAAACTTCTGACCCACTGTAATTGTGATACAGTGAATTATATGTGAAATAATCTGTCTGTAAACAATTGTTGGAAAAATGACTTGTGTCATGCACAAAGTAGATGTCCTAACCGACTTGCCAAAACTATAGTTTGTTTAACAAGAAATTTGTGGAGTGGTTAAAAAACAAGTTTTAATGACTCCAACCTAAGGTCATGTAACTTTTTCCATTTGGAGCCATTCATATAAGAACAGGAAATTGAAAAGCTCCATCGTGAAATAAACACCCTAAAGAAATCTTCCAACATCCACAGACCTTGATTATCAGCTCCCTCCCCTCCCTCGCTGTGCTGAAATGAACAGAGTAACGCATTTCCTGGGGTCTTGATTTCTGACTACCATCAGGGCACTGCAACTGAGAATGTTTTAATCTCTGGCAACCGCCATTATCAAGCTAGATGACTTCGGTAGAGGTTTGAGCAGGACTTATTTAGTCATTGGCTCCCGCCCCGCACCTGCAGGTTTTCATACCACACCTGCCCACACCTGCTGGGCGCTACTGAAAGAGCTGGTCCCGAACTCAACTGCAGTCCCGTAATGTTATTTTATGCGTATGTGACTCAGCACACTTGTCCCAGCAAATTTGGGACAAGTAAGCCTACTCTATTTAATTGAGACCAAACGCACACCTGATCTCGCAAGTATTACTACTAAACTTGAAGCAGCATCAATGATGAAAGCGGACACTTGCACTTTCTCTTGAGCTACGCTTTGTATCTAGTATATAGCCTACCTTTTATGAGGATGATTTGCAGGCAGAGACAAATACAGTGCCTTCAGAAGGTTTTCATACCCCTTGACTTAATCCACATTTTGTTGTGTTACAGCCTACATGCAGAATGGATTCATTTGATTTTTGTCTCTACCATCTACACACAATACCCAATAATGGCAAAGTGAAAACATACAGTATTTGTGGATTTTTTTAAAAGTATTGAAATTGAAATACTGAAATGTAATTTACATAAGTATTCACACCCTAGAGCCAATACACATTAGAATCACCTTTGGGTAAGTCTTTAAAAGCTTTGCACACCTGGATTGCACATTATTTCCCCAAGACTTCAAGCTCTGTTAAATTGATATATGACTTGGGTGGCTGTAGTCTTTGACAATTTCTGGCTATTGATAAATTACAGTTGAGGTAGGAAGTTTACATACGCCTTAGCCAAATACATTTAAACTCAGTTTTTCACTATTCCTGGCATTTAATCATTGGTAGACAACCAAGACTTAAGTCTTGTCATAGATTTTCAAGCAAATTTAAGTCAAAAGTGTAACTCAGCCACTCGTGAACATTCACTGCCTCTTGATTAGCAACTCTAGTGTAGATTTGGACTTGTGATTTAGGTTATTGTCCTGCTGAAAGGTGAATTCATCTCCCAGTGTCTGGTGGAAAGCACACTGAACCATGTTTTTTCTCTAAGATTTTGCCTGTGCTGAGCACCATTCCATTAATTGTTTGATCCTGAAAAACTCCCCTGTCCTTAACGATTAGATGGATACCCATAACATGATGCAGTCACCACTATACTTGGAAATATGGACAGTGGTACTCAGTAATGTTTGGGGAAAATACAATACAACACAACACTTTGTATTCAGGACAAAAAGTGAATTGATTTGCCACATTTTTTTGCAGTATTACTTTAGTGCCTTCCTTCTTTTCATCTGTCAATTAGGTTAGTATTGTGGAGTAACTACCATATTCATGATGTATCCTCGGTTTTCTCCTATCACAGCTATAAACTATTTGAAACTCACCAATGGCCTCGTGGTAAAATTCCTGAGGGGTTTCCTTCCTCTCCGATAACTGAGTATATTTGTAGTGATTGGGTGTATTGTTACACCATCCAAAGTACAATTAATAACTTCACCATGCTCAATGGGATATTCATTGTCATATTTAATTGAATTGGAAAGATAAATGCTACGTGATTCTCCGCCCATGCATAGGCATCCTACACTATTTAATAAAGACCACACATACAGTATACTAGGCGCACTTGATCTCTCACGACCAACTAGGAGAGGAGAGGTGGGCTACTTAACTTGAAGCAGCGAATCTTGAGAGTGTGTGAATAATGGGACAAAGTTGTGCGTTTAATACAATAGGTAGGCCTAGGCTAACTCACACAAAGCAGAAAGATGACCGTTTCCAAATCATCTGCAGAATGACAAAATATATTTTCAGCCCAATGTTGTCTGTCATACTACCCGCTCCCAACCGCAGCATGAAAAATGCTGACACAATGATGTCAACCCTCTAGACTCTTCCTTCACAGACTTTCCAGCCCATTCATCTCAGCAGGAGACTTGGAGGGCTGAGATGTATAGACTCTGCTCCCCGCTTTTCATCAGCCAGTTAGTCTGGTCAGGTCTCCTCGCTCTGAAGTCACATTGAGGGAAACTAGACTACCAAAGGTTAAGACCCGCTGAGGGAGTTGCAGTGTAGTTTAGCGTGTCCCTTCGCTTTACAACAAAATGTCAGATTCCTTGGTTGAGGTGTTATACCTGTTTTGAAAGCACTTGACTGCTGTTGCTACCGTTGACCGGCTACGGTTGATAGAGGGTTGGAGATGGTTTATAATGTACTTATGGCATTATTGATGTGATAAGAACCAGTGATGGCTGATTAAGGTATCTGTAATGAAAATCAGGCTCTGATATTTACATGTTGTGTTGACCATCTTCAGATACTTACTTTGCAAACGTCTGTGTTCAACAAAACGGATATGTCCAGCTAGTGAAAGCAAAAGTATATTTCATAGGGCACCAAATTCGTAAGTGAAATTGACCTTAAATAAAGGCGAACTACACTGAACTAAAATATAAACGCAACATGCAACAATTTAAACTATTTTACTGAGTTACAGTTCATGTAAGGAAATCAGTCAATTTAAATACAGTCATTCGGCCTTAATCTATGGATTTGACATGACTGGGAATACAGATATACTGTACATCTGTTGGTCACAGATACCTTAAAAAAAGGTAGGGGCATGGATCAGAAAACCAGTCAGTATCTTGCCTCATGGTCACAGATCTCTTTTGCATAGAGTTGATCAGACTGTCGATTGTGGCCTGTGGAATGTTGTCCCACTCCTCTTCAATGGCTGTGCGAAGTTGCTGGATATTGGCGGGAAAACGCTGTTGTACACGTCGATCCAGAGCATCACAGACATGCTCAATGGGTGACATGTCTGGTCAGTATACCGGTCATGGAAGAACTGGGACATTTTCAGCTTCCAGGAATTGTGTACAGATCCTTGCGACATGGGACCGTGCATTATCATGATCAAACATGAGGTGATGGCGGTGGGTGATTGGCAAGACAATGGGCCTCAGGATCTCGTCATGTCATTCAAATTGCCGTCAAAAAAAGTGATAGTTGTCTGTAGTTTATGCCTTCCCATACCATAATCCCACCGCCACCATGTGGCACTCTGTTCACAACGTTGACATCAGCAATCCACTCACCGACACGGTGCCATACATGTTGTCTGCCATCTGCGGTACAGTTGAAATCGGGATTCATCCGTGAAGAGCACACTTGTCCAGCGTGCCAGTGGCCATTGAAGGTGAGCATTTACCCACTGAAGATCGTTATGACGCCGAACTGCAGTCAGGTCAAGACACTGGTGAGAACAACAAGCACGCAGATGAGCTTCCTGATACGGTGTCTGACAGTTTGTTCAGAAATTCTTCAGTTGTGCAAACTCACAGTTTCATCAGCTGTCCGGTGGCTGGTCTTGGTCAATCCCACAAATGAAAAAGCCAGATGAGGAGGTCCTGGGCTGGTGTGGTTACACTTGGTCTGCGGTTGTGAGGTCAGTTAGACGTACTGCCAAATTCTCTAAAACAATGTTGGAGGCGGCTTATGGTAGAGAACTGCACATTAATTATCTGTCAACAAGCTCTGGTGGACATTCCTGCCGTCAGCATGCCAATTTAACGCTCCCTCAAAACTTGAGACATCTGTGGCACTGTGTTGTGTGACAAATAAACATTTTAGAGTGATCTTTTTTTGGCCCCAACACAAGGTGCACCTGTTTAGTGATCATGCTGTTTAATCAGCTTCTTGATATAACACACCTGTAAGGTGGATGGATTATCTTGGCAAAGGAGAAATTCTCACTGACAGCAATGTAAACAAATTTGTGCACAACATTTTAGAGAAATAAGCTTTTTGTTTATCTTTTATTTCAGCTCATGAAACCTGGGACCAACACTTTACATGTTGCATTTATATTTTTGCTCAGTATACTTTCAGTAATTTACTTGTATTATCTTCATTGATTTGTAACGGAACATCTCATCAATATCAAATCAAATTGTATTGGTCACACACATGGTTAGCAGATGTTATTGCGAGTGTAGCGAAATGCTTGTACTTCTAGTTCTGACAGTGCAGCAATATCTAACAAGTAATATCTAACAATTCCTCAACAAATACCTAATACACACAAATCTAAGTAAAGGAATGGAATAAGAATATATAAATATATGAATGAGCAATGACAGAGCAGCATAGGTGAAGATGCAACAGATAGTATAGAATACAGTATATACATATGAGATGAGTAATGCAGGATATGCAAATATTATTACAATTGCATTATTAAAGTGTCTAGTGTTCCATTCATTAAAGTGGCCAATGATTTCAAGTCTGTATGTAGGCAGCAGCCTTTCTGTGCTAGTGATGGCTGTTTAACAGTCTGATGGCCTTGAGCTAGAAACTGTTTTTCAGTGTCTCGGTCTTAGCTTTGATGCACCTGTACTGACCTCGCGTTCTGGATGGTAGCGGGGTGAACAGGCAGTGGCTTGGGTGGTTGTTGTCCTTGATTATCTTTTTGGCCTTCCTGTGACATCGGGTGCTGTAGGGCAGGTAGTTTTCCCCTGGTGATGTGTCTGGAGAGCCCTGTGGTTGTGTGCGGTGCAGTTGCCATACCAGGCAGTGATATAGCCCAACAGGATGCTCTCAATTGTGCATCTGAAAAGTTTGTGAGGGTTTTAGGTGACAAGCCAAATCTGTAAGGATTGGAGAAAGCTATTCTGTGGCATTTAAAAGTAGGTTAGGAACTGTCCCCTAAATGAGCCAGAAATGAACATTAGAAATGCATAATAATTAGAGCATTAGATATAAAGGTCAATGAGATGTACGAGAGCAAACCATTCACCCCATGGTCCCCAATCACTGGTTACATACCTATCTGCCTTTCCTATCCATTATAATAACCCTTATTAGCTACACTGGATGTCACAAATGCAACATGTAAGTCCAGGTTCAATTTTGAGTTTTATTACACCTACATAGCAGTCAATGCAGACTGAAATCCAACATTCAAATGGCATAGGCCTATCTAAAGTATATATTTATACATTTATATATGATAGTGTCTCGTGAGAATGTACAATGTTCTATATAGTAATGACATAAATGAGTTGTAAGCTTGCTACATGGTTTTTATGGTTTGAATTGTGATGGTTGAGATGAAGTCAACATTTTTCTAACAAAAGTGCTGTATCTATATTCTTACTAAATGTATATTTGAATGATTGAATGAAATTCTAATTGAAAGTACTATGTTTTTTTGTCCACTTTCCTTAGTACCTGCAAAGATCACAAACATATCGACGGACATCACAGTGAACGAGGGCAGCAACATTACTCTAATGTGTCTTGCCATTGGACGACCAGAACCCAACATCATATGGAAGCATCGCTCGGCAAAAGGTAAGACAGGGCCTCCACCAATACTAACTCTGCAAACTGAGGTTTGTCATTCTTGAATTGAAGTGGCATTGGGCATGTCTTTTTGTTTATCAAATTAACAGAATTGTTCTATTCTAAATCAACTGATATGGCAGCTTAAATGACTTTCAATCATTTTTAAGGAGTAGGCTAGGAGTAGTAGCATCAATGATGGTAACACCAGTGACACATTTTAAGTAATTGCGGATGTTCTTAAATGGAGGCCACAGATGCTCAAATCTAAGGTGATTGACATTTTATAAATTAACGCTGGGCCAGTGTGTATATGGTTCCACACTTTTCAGTGTTAAAGAGGAATTGACACAGATTTAGCACCATCAAATGTAATGACATTTTGTGAATCGGCCATAGATATGCACATGTTCATTTTCTCATTATTCATAGAATGTTTGGAAATGAAGTAGTCGGTGTTTGTGAAAATTCCATCGCAATGAATGAGCAAGTGGACGTGCGTTTGGGCAATTAATAGACACTGCAGTAAATAAAAGCAAATGAAACTTGTCCGTCTTGTCCAGGTCGGAATCTACACAGACCCGGTGCTCCATTACCAATCACAGCTCGAGAAGACCTGTTGTGCAAGAAGACCATGCCATATAACCTATGCCATTCACATTGATGTCGCACTACTGGACTGTGCTTACAGGCACAATGCATTTTTGTTTAGATAATTATTTCGAAAGCACTAGCCAAAGTCACAAAAGAAACCTGAATGGTTTTCTGCAAATATATAAATACCACGTCTTACTTTTGGGAACTTTAAATTGAATCCAACAACCAAGAAGTAGGCTATTTATTCCTCAGTTGCCTATGCACAACAACAACAACATTAGCCTGAGCCAGATTAGCTCAAATCTAGCAAAGGGGACGGTAGATAAACCCTCAAACTTTTCAGTGTGTAGTTGCCAGTCTAAATTGCACTGTGAATACAATGACGAATAGTTCCCTGCTCGGCTTGCAGCAGCCTGCCCCAATCCCATAATAACCAACGTTTTAACAAGTGATGTGATATATAGCTGGCCTGCCTGCTCATTTGATCGATGCCAAATACATTTGGACAACTATGAGATATGCTAACAGTCGTTCAAGTTTGAGTAGATGAGTAGCTATTTTATTAGTGCATGAGTCACATTTCTTGGTAGTTAACCAAATTACTTCAATCCCAGTAGCTGTAGCCACCGTAGCGGGAAAAAAGTTTTGCAGAAGAAGTCTGACACGCACCCATTTCCAGGCGATGACATGACATCCTTCCAGCAGCTACTTCCAGCAGCTACTTCCAGCAGCTACTTCCAGCAGCTACTTCCAGCAGCTACTTCCAGCAGCTACAGTACAAGGCTCTGTGTCATTTTAGGTTCCAGCTAGCTTAATGATTGAGCTATCAAGTCTTACACTGTAGCTAGCTTGCTTAATAAGGAGACCTAAATAAAGAGTAAATAGATCAGCAATAGCCTTAGCCACATACTACATAGTTGGATTGATTGTGTTGAGATTCAAATCACTGCCCTTTTCACCCGTTTTTTTGTCCAACATATTGGGTGAGTGAAACTGAAACAGTTCGTCGCCAGGATGACTGGAGGCAACAAATCGAATCAAATTGTATTTGTCACAATACAACAGGTGAAATGAGTTGTGAGATTTGTCACAACCTTACAGTGAAATGCTTACTTACAATCCTTTTACCATCAATGTAGTTTTAAGAAATACCAACAACAACAAAAAATTATATAAATAACAAATAATTAAAGAGCAGCAGTAAATAACAATAGTGGGGCTATATACAGGGGGTACCAGTACAGAGTCAATGTGCAGGGGCACCGGTGTCAAGGTAATTGAGGTGATATGTACATGTAAGTAGAGTTATTAAAGTGACTATGGGGGCCTCCTGCATCGCAGTGCCACCAGAGATTCTGAGTTCGAGCCCAGGCTCTGCCGCAGCCTGTCGCGACCGGGAGGCTCATGGGGCGATGCACAATTGGCCCAGTGTCGTCCAGGGTTAGGGAGGGTTTGGCCAGCAGGGATATCCTTGTCTCATCGTGCACTAGTGACCTCTGTGGCGGGCCGGGCGCAGTGCACAGTGACCAGGTTGCTAGGTGTGAGGTGTTTCCTCCGACACATTGTTGCGGCTGGCTTCCGGGTTGGATGTGCGTTGTGTCAAGAAGCAGTGCGGCTTGGTTGGGTTGAGTTTCGGAGGAAGCACGGCTCTCGAACTTCGCCTCTCCTGAGTCTGTACGGGAGTTGAAGCGATGAGACAAGAGAAAAAGGGGTAAAATAAAATGTTTATATTTTTTTAAGTGACTATTTTGCGGCTGATAATAGCAGAGAGTAGCAGCAGTGAGTAGCAGCAGTGTAGTGTAGGTGGGGGCAATGCAAATAGTCTGGGTAGCCATTTGTTTAGCTGTTCAGGAGTCTTATGGCTTGGGGGTAGAAACTGTTTAGATGTCTCTTGGACCTAGACTTGGCGCTCCGGTAACGCTTGCTGTGTGGTAGAAGAGAGAACAGTCTATGACTAGGGTGGCTGGAGTCTTTGACAATTTTTCGGGCACTGCCTGGTATAGAGGTCCTGGATGGCAGGAAGCTTGGTCCCGGTGATGTACTGGGCCGTACGCACTACCCTCTGTAGTGCCTTGCGGTCGAAGGCATACCAGGCAGCAATGCAACCCGTCAGGATGTTCTCGATGGTGCAGCTGTAAAACCTTTTGAGGATCTGAGGACCCATGCCAAATCTTAACAGTCTCCTGGGGGGAATAGGTTTTATTGTGCCTCCTTCACAACTGTCTTGGTGTGCTTGGACCATCTTAGTTTGTTGGTGATGCGGACGCCAAGGACCTTGAAGCTCTCAATCTGCTTCACTACAGACCCGTCGATGAGAATGGGGGCGTCTTCGGTCCTCCTTTTCCTGTAGTCCACAATCATCTCCTTTGTCTTGATCACGTTGAGGGAGAGGTTGTTGTCCTTGCACCACAAACGTAATGATGGTGTTGGAGTCATGCCTGGCCGTGCAGTCATGAGTGAACAGGGAGTACAGGAGGGGACTGAGCACACACCCCGGAGGGGCCCCGATGTTGAGGATCAGCGTGGGTTATGTGTTGTTACCTACCCTTACCACCTGGGGCGGCCCGTCAGGTAGTCCAGGATTCAGTTGCAGAGGGAGGCGTTTAGTCCTAGGGTCCTTAGCTTAGTGATGTCCTTTGAGGGCACTATGGTGTTGAACGCTGAGCTGTAGTCAATGAATAAATGAATAGCATTCTCACATAGGTGTTCATTTTGTTCAGGTGTGAAAGGGCAGTGTGGAGTGCAATAGAGATTGCATCATCTGTGGATCTGTTTGTGCAGGATTCAAATTGGAGTGGGTCTATGGTATCTGGGATAATGGTGTTGATGTGAGCCATGACCAGCCTTTCAATGCATTTCATGGCTACAGACGTGAGTTCTACGGGTCGGTAGTCATTTAGGCAGGTTACCTTAGTGTTCTTGGGCACGGGGACTATGGTGGTCTCCTTGAAACATGTTGGCAATACAGACTCAGACAGGGAGAGGTTGAAAATGTCAGTGAAGTCACTTGCCAAATGATGTACTAACTGTGATTTACTACCTGATTGCAATATTTATTAGACTACCTATTTCATTTAACCTTTATATAACTAGGCAAGTCAGTTAAGAACAAATTCTCATTTCCAATGACGACCTACCTCAAGATCTATTGGATAATTTTATTAATCATTCATTGACTACATGCATGAAATTTGACCAAGAATGCCTTACTCTACATAATATAATTTTATGTCAAGTGGAACCTATTTTTAAAACCTCTTATAGAGTTGGTTTTGAATCATTAACTGAGAATTTGATACAGTATTTTAGACCGATATTATGATTATTTGT
Source organism: Oncorhynchus masou masou (assembly GCF_036934945.1). Lineage (NCBI taxonomy): Eukaryota > Metazoa > Chordata > Actinopteri > Salmoniformes > Salmonidae > Oncorhynchus > Oncorhynchus masou. The sequence goes on from NC_088222.1 coordinate 44,131,376, forward strand.
TTGTTTCATTTCTGTACAGTAGTTAAAACAGTTTCAGTAACTCTTTAAATTGACAGTGTGGTGCTTAATACTGACACTGTTACACTTTGTTAGTGTTAGGGAATTAACACTTTTAGTGTTATGCAATAACACTTCAAAGGTTATTTTAACACTATGAAGTGTATATAGTTTACACCAATGGTGTTATGCTCATCTTGTATTTTTAACCATTACTCTAAGAGGCCTGCATCTCTTGACAAGGTCACTTAGTGTTGGATTATAAACAATATTATAGACATGGTCGTTGAATTCAGTTTCAGTCCTTTGGCCTTCACCAAGTGAGTTCGTAGGCAGAGGTTATCATTAAAATCAATCTCTTTATGACAATACATTACATATCTCATAAAACCTTATTTTATGGCCTAGTTTTACCCTAATACAGTGGCTTGAAACTCATTGTTTACAGGCCACATCAGGCCTGCAAATCACATTATGCTGGCTTGCAAACTACTAGAATCCAACAAGAGTTGGTGTATTCAACAGTGGGAGTTTTCATTCAACCACAACCTGCATTCAGATTGAATATTAGAGTTATAAACATTGATAAAGGAGACTACCACAACCCTTTAAACTGGAATAACCATTTCAGTAATGGGTGGAGTAAAACTAACTAACTGATTGGATTACTTAAAATTAAGAAATATGTATGTTATTATCTTTGTGTGGCATAAGATTAATCAATCAAACACTGTACTTGTAAAAACACATATAATAAAAATGATCCCCCAAAAATATACCTTCAGTAGAGCATGCTGGGAAATATGATAATTATGTGTGAGGTTTTGATGGGAAAGTTTTACTCCACAGAGCAAGACTGACACAATCACCCTCAACGTAATACCAACACTGGGGTTATTTTACGCCAATGAGTGTTCATTTAACATTTACAGTGTTAATTTATTGCAAGAATCAACACGAGAAATGTTACACTGAAAAATCAACACTAGGTAACACTGGCCAATCTGCCGTGTACTCATCACTACTGGGACAAGCCAATTTGCTTGCCCTAATTCCTTTAAACAATCCATAAACATATAATGCTGCAGTATAAAGGACTTGAATTATGTAATAGCTTCTGTAAATTGGACCGTGCAGTTAGATTAATAAGAATGTAAGATTTCTGCCAATATCAGATATGTCTATGTCCTGGGAAATGTTCTTGTTACAACCTCATGCTAATCGCATTAGCCTACGTTAGCTCAACCGTCCTGCAGGGCACCCACCGATCCTGAAGAAGTTTTAACTAATTTTAATCTAACTACACTGTCCAATTTACAGTAGCTATTACAGTGAAATAATGCCATGCTATTTGTTTGAGGAGTGTGCACAGTTTTGAACATGAAAAGTTATTAATAAACAAATTAGGCACATTTGGGTAGTCTCGATACAACGTTTTGAACAGAAATACAATGGTTCATTGGATCAGTCTGAAACTTTGCACATACACTGCTGCCATCTAGTGGCCAAAATCTAAATTTCACCTTGGCTGGAATAATACATTATGGCCTTTCTCTTGCATTTCAAAAATGATGGTACAAAGAAAAAAAACAGTTTTTTTATTTGTATTGTCTTTTACCAGATCTAATGTGTTATATTCTCTATATTTCCATAAACTTAAAAGTGTTTCCTTTCAAATGGTACCAAGAATATGCATATCCTTGCTTCAGGGCCTGAGCTACAGGCAGTTAGATTTGGATATGTCATTTTAGGCGAAAATTGAAAAGGGGCTAATCCTTATTAAACAACCACCCTAAAACAAATGCCCAGATGTTCCAATGTTTAACTTGAATATCATAATTTTTCCGCTAACTTTTGTCTCATTACAACCAAGAGTTAAAGGGTAACTGTTTAATGAAAGCCCTGTATGAATAAACCAGCACCAACAAATCATATGGTGTCATTCTCCGTGATTGGAATTGAGTGTAATTAAAACCATACTCCATTTAAATGCAATGCATACATTATGGTGGTAATGTTGATCTACCAACTCCACTCTACTGAATTGGGCAATAACAGAGAAAGGAAACCAATATTAATTTAGTTGTCATTACAGGAGCCATAGACAGACACACAGCACCAACAAAAGCATCACAAATCACTTCTGTGAAAACCAATAAGCAATGTCTTTAGCTGAGACTGTCTGTTAATGTCAGGGAAATGCAGAGAAATGGCGGGTTATCTTACTTGGCATTTATGTGCGAGCTGTAATGAAAGAAAGGAAGAAGATGAGGGATGTTTGGCTGCCTCGCAAAGAGATTCTCAGACGTGTGCAGGAACTTAAATGCCTTCTAGAGTGACATTTCTCCACTCTTTTCCCAGTTTGCCTCCATCTCTGTCGCTTCTGATTATGGACCACTCCCAAAAAGCATTTATGTCTGTAAGAATTGCAGTAAAGTGACTGCTATAAGTGACTGGGCTATATTTTGACAACACATTTGAAAATAAGTCCAATAAACCAAATTATACATAACTGAGCTAAACAAGCATGACTAAATATCAAACAATCAATGAGAGAAGCGCCAAGGCATCGAATGGGGATTATTCTATCTGGTGTGAATATTGAGTATCACATTCAGTGGTGTCAGCCAAGAACATGAGGAAATGTAACTGAAGCAGCTACTGAAGCAGAAAGACACCTCACCTCATAGTGTGGAGGATGACAAGTGACAGGACAGGAGAGCAGCCATCACTGGGAACAATATTAGCTAAATTATATTTTCAATACTGCTGTTGACATTTTACAGTCCACATCCCAGTGGGGGGGGGGGGGGCTCAGTCATTCCCTTAATACTGTATATGTAGTTGCCCTCAGTCATTCCCTTATTTGCATGTGATCAATTCAAGTTTAATATTGATTCAGTGCACTACAAGCCTGTGTCTCCACTTCTTTTTCATCGGGGACAACCGTGAATTATTCAACGCTGCCCCTTCATCTTTGGCTGCCAGCCTCTCTAAAAGGATTAGAAGATGTGTGCATGAGAAAAACAGTGCATGTAGAGGACAATGCACTGCCGGGCCAAATGGATCAATGTGGGCCATTAAAGGGGGGCACATGTTATATGGAGGAGGTTACGAGTGTCCTTTCATCCAACTGTCAGAAACTTCATATTTGACATTCCTAATTTAAAACGATGGTAAATACTGAAGACTTTGCAGTTTGCAAATGAGTGCTGCATTGTGCGGCCTGCTGCTCTGTCACAATCTGATCAACAGCTTGATATTATTTTTGCTGCCTTATCCACTCTCCCATTCAATGTTGTTGTAAGATTGCTACTTTTACACGACACAACACAGAAATGACAGGGGCCGTCAATCAAGTTGTCTACTTTCCTTCAACGATCCACTTTTATTTCGAAATTGTGTTCTAATTTGTTTCTTGGGGGAGACAAAATTGCCAGTTAGGAAAGTTCCTGTTGGAGGCTTGAAGGTCTGTGCCCTCTAATTTTGCAGTGTCAGTGGATGATTGACAGCTCTATGGCATTGTGGACTGACGTTGTTGGCTCTTGGCAGCTCTCGTGATGAGTGGCAATCAGACTATTATACAGGGGAAAACGTATGGCATTCCATTTGCTGTGATACGTCTTTCAATGGGAACAATCTTGCATTATTACTGATTGCTGTCTGTCAGTGGAGTGATCACGTAATCAGTGGGGTTTAAAAGTCAGAATGCTAACGGTTTGCTTACCCAGTGGGATGGGAATACATTGCAAAGTGAACATGCAGGGATGAGCATAGGTTTTCTTGTAAGGTTTGGGTTAAGACATTGGCCAACGTCCTGTCTACCACTGGCAAAAGTCTTTTCCCTGATGTAGTTATTGATACTGTCTTGGATGAGCATGGCCCAATTTGCTTCATGCTTTTACAGAAGACCTGTTTTTTTAAGGGCATAAAGAAGGGCTGCCCAAACCTTTTCCTGGAGATCTACTGTCCTGTAGGTTCAGTCCAACCCTAACCTATGTTACGAAACCAATAACTAGCCTACTGATTGTGCTGTACTCCTTTTGTCTTTGGGTTTTAGGCCTACTTAACTGGTCTGTAACCTGATTTAGAAATCAGTGTAAGCACCTAGGTGTTGAATGTACTATATACGTGCCCAGAGAGACAGCAATCTTACCTTTTGTCCAGGGCCAGCTCTGTCTCTCTTGACCTCTTTCCAGTCCAAGTGGATTATTATTTGTGACCGACTGGCTCGATTTGTACTTATGTAGCAACAATATAAATGTCATTTTTTACGTTGGATAAAAATAGAGACTCTGTAGTGGATGGTATATCATACATTACAGTTGAGGAACAATGGGAAAGTCATTCTGTTTTGAATGTTGATAAACTTGTATCCTCACTTTTGAGAAAATGGCCCTTGAATAGTTTTGGTATCTACTGGAGAGCTCTTCTATTTGACACCCATTCCACATCGTTCACACCCTTTTAAGCTTTAGCCCCAACCATCTCTTTAAGGATTCACATGTGAGGTTATGTACTAAACCACCAAAATTTCCAAGACTAAAGGCTGCTTTATACTATGGATGTGTTCGTCAATTTAATCTGGAGTACCAGAGTGTGCCCTGGGCGTTTGTAAACTCAAAGCGTGGTCAGATTGGCCGTGCATAAATTCAGAGCATTTCGCTCTCGGAGCACACACTGGCCGCTCTGGACGAAAATTAGGGTTGATCCAAGCGTTCTGACCCAACAACAGCAGACAAGCACTTAAGCCAACTGGCTAACTTTGGCTAGCTTGCGAGCTACTTCCAGACACAAATGAGAGAACAGCTCACTAACCACTTTACTCACCCTAGCAGAGCGTTGTTGACTGCAACTGTGCTGCTGGCAAAATGTAATTATGCTTTTCTTGTCAACGTTTACTGACACCGGCCATATTCAACAGGTTTTGATCGTTCCTAAATTTGTGGGTTATTCTGCACTGTAATTTACCAGCTACGTCTATCGACAGTTGGCACAGTGACATAATAAACATAGTGGAGTCTTTTGTTTTGACATGTTACTAACTAAACAATGACCCATAATCCCAACTCATAACGTTACTACCCTGCATGAATCTGCAGGTAGCTAACCAAACAGGTTCAATGTTAGCTAGCTAATATTAAGCTATAACTAGCAATGCAAATGTTCTGAGATACGAAAAATATTACTACACAGATTATACAAGTAATGTCAGCTAGCTAGCCAGCCAGCTAACGTTAGCTAGCTAGCTAGCAGTACACTTTAACTTGAAATGAATCCGACTATCTGACTAAATTAGAAACGTGTAATATCGGGAAAATGTAGCAAGCTAGACTATCTTAACCGTATACATGGATGTACACTTCTCCCGCTCTGTCATGGATGCCATGGTTGCCCTTAGTTAGAAGATGTAATCCGGAACCTTTTGTGTGTTCTCTTTATGACTCTGTCTGCATATTTGCAATCAAACAGCAGAATTTTCTCCATCTCCTTAGCTATCATACTCTAATTCTACTGATTTCAAAACTCTGTCCTCCAGAAAGTGGAGAGCAACACTTATGCAGTTCTACTATGTGATATCTTTAAAAAAAGAGTGTTAGAAAGGATTACCTACACATACTGACCTGCTCATATTATATACAGAAGCGAGCTACATGGCAGACCAATCCAAACTAATTTCTCGGCATGTCCAGCCCACTCATTATCTCAGCCAATCATTACTAGTGGGAAGGTTTCCTCTTTGTATATTGTATTTGTATTTACAGATGGCATACACGTTTGTTATTAAGGCACATAAACGTTCACATGTTCCAGAAGGCATTTCTGCCCAAAAAATGCATTTTGATTTAAAAAAAAGTTTACGTTCGAATGGCGCTTCTGTGAAGTAGTGACGCGCAACATACGCCTAGTTTCCTGAAACGAGTCACATTTGTTCAGATGGTGAAAAAAGATAAATATGTACAAAAGGCATGCCCGGAATCAAGACTCAAAAACAAATTAAAGGCGTCATTGCCACCAAACAACAGCAGCAGCCCCATGGCTTGAAACCTGAAACCCTGACTGACGATCACACTAATTGGCAGCACCCGATGTGCTTATCAACCAGGCTCAGCATCTGGACAAGGTTGCTGCTGTCCCCTGGAGTGTGGAAGTGGTAGTGAGCTGTCGTGTGCTGTCTAAACTACCTAACCTATTCCCCAACACATCCCAGAATGTAAAAAGTCACATAAACCAGGTTTCCAACCTTTTTATGCAAGTAAAGTACACGTTGGATAAAAAATGTCACAACAGGCCTGATGGAAACTGCAAATTTGTCTGGAAACATTCCAAATGTCAACAAAACTAAAAACTAAAATGAATTATGTGAGAAATCATGGTGGGAACACCTTTATGCCCAATATTGATATAATAACCATCATATGAAAGTAAATTTGGAGTCACACGATGATGTGTTGTGTGGTTCTCACACTTCGACTCTGGGAAGCAAAAGTTATTTTAATGTGCACTACATCATCACACAGCCTTTTATCTGTAGCAAGTCAATTTGATGGTAACACATCTCTGGTGAAAAAATGTACATATTGTTTTTACGTGGAGTTTAGAATATCTGCATGAAAATCTGTTGCCTATTGGATTGAACCTAGCTACTGTCACCCATTTCTAAACCTAGCTACTGTCACCCATTTCTAAACCTAGCTACTGTCACCCATTTCTAAACCTAGCTACTGTCACCCATTTCTAAACCTAGCTACTGTCACCCATTTCTAAACCTAGCTACTGTCACCCATTTCTATTTTCCTGAATTTTCCAAACTTGTATACTTTTTTCCCTCCTATTTATTTTCTATTATCACAAGACACAGCCATGCCACCCTGCAAAACCCAGACCGGATCTTCCAACGGCTCCTCGCTAACCTCACAACACGACTTGGAAGAATCTCCTCGCTCCCATAGCTCAGTGAGAAGTGTGTCAGCCAAATCATCACCTGACACCCAAACAACCTCATGGTCAGCCTGCTGACCACAACCTACTCTACTTAGGCTAAGAACGTGTCAGCTAAAGGAACCAAAGAATCACTGACAATCTCTGAGTCTAACAGATCACTTGGGGAACCAAATCCATTATCATACCACTAAGACCACCTAGTTGCTCAGTGACACCTGAATCAACCTCATCCTCAATCTGCCGAGGCCACACTACATCACAAGGTCTCAGTTAGAGACACACAAGACTCACCTTCCTGACTGGGGAGAACTATTTTCTGGGAACCACTGTCTAGGCAAAAAATGTTTCCTCCAAGTCCCCCAAAAATCATCCTCCCTATCTGGTTTGCCATCAACACTCCTCTGAAAATTAGAAACTTCACAAACCAGAGATACCTCAAAACTCTCCTTGAGAGACTCCGTCCCCTGATCCACCTGATCACTTGGGGAAACTAGCTCATCACTCTGATCACTGGTGGACACTGGTTTAGTAACAAGACTGTATGACTGACTCGCAAAACACAAACTTTCTCCCTTCTATGCTGCCTTTCATTCACTATCGAAGATCCTCATAGTCTAAGAGGGGATCCACTTCTGGACAAGATTGATTTTTCCCCCTTTATTTAAAGAGGTAGGCAAGTTGAGAACATGTTCTCATTTACAATTGCGACCTGGCCAAGATAAAGCAAAGCAGTTCGACACATACAACGACACAGAGTTACACATGGAGTAAAACAAACATACAGTCAATAATACAGTAGAAACAAGTCTATGATGTCAGGAGTTCATGAAAGAAGGTCAATCATGAAAGGAAAGACTGCAAAACAGTTGAAGTGCAAAACATATATGTCAGTTTTAGGCTTTTTGATCAGTACTTAAATTGGTTTGATGAAAGGTATGTGTAAGGTTAAAAAGTCAAGAAAACAAACCTTTTCACACATTTCTATTTTCTCCTCATTGCAAATACACCAATAACCATTAGCCAATGACAAACCAGAATTAGAAACAGGGCATGTGGTCTCTAGGCAATGAATATGGGGGTATGTTCAAGAGCATCGACTCTGATCTCTCTGTACTGGAAACTTATGGATGGAAAAGACAAATGAGGTTGGCAAGCAAGGTGCCTTTGCTCCCATGTAGTCCCCCTTGGTTGCTTTCTTCATTATCACTTTCCTGTATCTCCATTTATTGTGAATAAATATCAATACTCTTTGCTAAAGGTAATGTAGTCAGAGATGACACAAATGTTTCATATCGCCTTGTTCTCCTCTGCGAACAATATTTGAAACGCAATATTGTCCATGTTGATACAGTTGCTTGCAAGAATCATAGAAAACTGTCTGCAATCATGTTGCAAAGGCTTTTGACGCATTTGTCAAACACTTAGACACGATTGGTAATTACTAACACTGTATGTGTGTGCATGTTTGTGTGCCTGCATCTATGTACGTGTGTATTTGTTAATATGCATTACTGTAAGCTCATTGTCCTTAATGACCATTGAATTAGGCAGAGCAAAAGTGATCCAAAGCCTCAGTGAAAACCTTGTTTTTTCTAGAAGCCAGCTGTTGTAATTTGTTTGCAGACCTCCTCATTCGCCACATATGGCAGAGAATTTGATTCGTCCCTTTTCCTTTGACATTGAAGCATTTGACACTTTACAAAATGGCACTCGACAATTCATGTGCAATTTGTGAGTGCCCACAGGATACATAAGCAGAGAGACATATTCATTTCTGATGAATTGAAGTTGCAGTGCTGCATAAAATTATATTCTGAAAATCATGCTGTTGTAGGATGTAATACACTGGGTCCTCTCTGCTGGCTTATTCTGCAGTATCCCTCATGAATGAATACTATAGTATACTTAAGCAATAAGGCATGAGGAGGTGTGGCATATGGCCAATATACCACAGCTAATGGCTGTTCTTACGCCCAACGTGGAGTGGCTAGATACAGCCTTTAGCTGTGGTATATTGGCCATATAATACTACAAACCTCAGAGGTACGTTGTTGCTATTATAAACTGGTTACCAATGTAATTAAAGCAGTAAAAATACATGTTTTGTCATACCTGTGGTATACCACTGCTGTCAGCAAATCAGCATTCAGTGCTCGAACCACCAAGTTTATGATATGCTACAGAAGTAATTTTAAACCCTAGGTTCATCCCCTAACCTCCCTCGCTGCATGTGTTCTGTGCATGACTCTGCTTGTGTGAGTATCCATAGTAACGCCTCTGCTTGCTGTTCTGCTCAATGACAAGACAGAGAACAGTTCGCTGTAAACACACTACTCTTTGTCTCTCTAAACTCCGCCAAAACACAAGGAACATTATTATTTTTGGTCAAAAAATCTCTCCTGTGGATTCTGACAACGTTGAGGTTGAAGCACGTCTTACACCAGATATGTGCTGCGCAGCAGAGCATGAGCAAATGGCTCAGCCTTAAAATGTTAATGATCAATTTAGTGATGCCGAGCCCTAACCTTACTCTAATTATTGATGAAAAAACAGGCCAATTCCGGCCCTAACCCAATGTATAATGTCAGGGCCCATCGGGCTCGGGTCAGGTGACAGAGCTCCAATTCACTGTAGTGTTTTTGCGGACTTGCTATAGCATAAATACTTGAGTAAAAAAAATATATATATATATTGTACTGGTTTTTCTGACTTTAGTATACTGGAGTATTTACTATAGTGTTTTGTTTTATTATCTTTGACATAGAAGTGGGGGCTTTCTCCTTGAGGAAACAAAAAATAGCAAATTTTCCATAACCTGTAAGGGAAACGGGGATTCCTAGTCAGTTGAATGCATTCAACTGAAATATGTCTACCACATTTAACCCAACCCCTGTGAATCTATGTCATCGGAGCCCGGAAAACAGTGGGTTAACTGCCTTGCTCAGGATAGGTACTGTAGGTAGGACGGGGGTCTGAATAGATTGGTTCAGCACTTCTGCTCTTTTCTATAATAGGGGAATGAGAAGGGTATATGCAAATTGATACTGCAGCAAAAACTGTAGTGTTTTTGTGGACTGTAGTGGTTTTGAGGACATAGTATTCTATAATATTCTACAGTATATTACAGTTTACTACATAATTATATGGTAAGTACTGTAGTATTCTATATTAAACTGTAGTATTTGATCATGTGGGATTATCCATTGGACAGAGAATGATGAATACTGGCAACCTTAATCATTCGCCTTCAAAAAAAATGCTCGAATCCTGGTTTGTGTGTAAATCCTTCATAATTGACGATATTCCACCTTAATATCATGTTCTGGTTTTTATTGGAGGTATAATCATAACCACTTTGTCACTTAGTGTCTCCAATGTGTGTTTGGCTTTCTAATGGTGTTGGTGTTGTAGTCAGGAAGTCTTAAAGGTCCAGTGCAGCCGTTTTTATCTCAATTTCAAATAATTTCATGCTAACAATTAAGTACCTTACTGTAATTGTTTTCAATCAAATTGTCAAAACTAAACTAAAAAAGCTTCTTAGCAAAGAGCAATTTCTCAAGCCAGAATTGAGCTAGAACTGTCTGGGAGAGGTCTGAGTGGGGAGGGGAAAACTGAAAACAAGATGGTATTGGCTGAGTGATTTGGAACTTTCTTTCTTATTGGTCTATTAACTAATTTACAGCCTGGTGATGTCACCAAGCCAGCCAAAACTCCATCCCACCAAAATATGCTGACAATTCAGGCGGTCTTTTCAAACAGCTCTTACACTAAAAGGGCATTATCATAATTTTCACAATTTCACAGTATTAGTCCAACCTTGTATTTTATGAATAATTTATATATAAAACACAGGAAAATCTACATTTTGACTGCGCTGGCGATTTAATAGGATTACCATGTAACAATTATACTGTGGTAAATACTGAGAATCCTGCCCCAGTTTAAAAATTCCCTCTAATGATTTTGAACTATGCTGGGAGGATATAAGAATGCCCCATTCATTCTCAAAATGTCACGCCCTGACCATAGAGAGCTTTTATTCTCTATATTGGTTAGGTCGGGGTGTGATTTAAGGGGGTGTTATCTAGGTGAATTATATTTCTATATTGGTCTAGTATGGTTCCCAATCAGATTCAGCTGTTTATCGTTGTCTCTGATTGGGGATTATATTTAGGTAGCCATTTTCCCATTGTGCTTTGTGGGATCTTGTCTAGGTATAGTTACCTGTGAGCACTACTCTGAGCGTCACGTTTCGGTTGTTCGCTTTATTGTTTTGTTATTTGAGTTTTCTCTTCCTAATAAAAAGGATGGAAACATACCACGCTGCATTTTGGTCCTCTCCTTATGACGATCGTGACACAAAATGAGATTCACATATTACTTGAAGTAACTTCTATGCCATTTTCCCGTGTAAAATTGGATGCCTTTGAAACCAAACACCTGGTGCTCCACTTTCCTCTGTGTGCATCTGCCACATAGTATTATCTATTTTTACAGTTATCACCTGCAGTGAAAAACAAGACACAATAAAAGTCAGTGTGAAGTACAGTCATAACCATTGTCTAAAACTATTTTCAATGTCTGTAATAGAAGGTTTTAAACGCTCCCATGACTTGTTTGGAATGGGTGTGTGTCTGATCTACCAAGCTTATCTGGAATCAGTAACACTTTATGTGACACATCCACCATATGATCCAAGCTGTTATTATGATTGCATACTGTGACAGACATTTTATGCAATTATTACAGCTGGTGACAACCTCACCCAGTTGTGACGCCTTCTGTTTATTTCTTCAAGTAAACTTGTTCATGGTTTTCGGCAGAGCTGACATCAGGGCGGGTATGAAGTCAATAATCAAAGTATATAGTGTCCATATTAGGACAGTCACACATCCAACTCCAAGTGTCTCTTGACACCAATTCCAAGTGACTCTAACACAACTTCCATTGATGCATGTCCTGATACCAAACACCTAACACCTTTTACCTAACCTAATACCTATTTTCTTCTCCAATGGAATCAGAATGTGTTCCCCTCCTTCAGCACCATTAGCTTGCCATTGGAATGTGTTATTTTATTACCTTAATTTAACTAGGCAAGTCAGTTAAGAACAAATTCTTATTCACAATAACGGCCTACCCCGGCCAAACCCTCCCCTAACCTGGACGACGCTGGGCCAATTGTGCGGCGCCCTATTGGAAGGGCCAGTGAAAGCTGCCTTAGACAGAGCTTTTTTCAATAATGGTAGAAAACGGTGGCTTTGTGGCAGACTATATCCCATATATTTATATCTGCTTGGCCGTGCCTCACAAAAGGCCAAGGGGATTGGAAAAGACATTCCACACTCAATATCCAAAGCATCTGCTTGGCAATGCCTCTAAAACGTAGTGATTTTTATCTTGAAGAAACCAGATAACTCAATTGCCTATAAAGCCTAATGACTGCCATTTAGTGGTAGCTGTTCACTATAGTAGAATGGTGCAACACTGTAAACACCAATGTGCTGTCATTACAAAAAAAACTTTGGGGAAACCCGTTGCACTTAATATATCTGAGTGTACACTCATAAAGTGACTTTGTAGTCGTTACTCAAACCAATAGAGACACTGTGACCCTATAGGGGGTCCAGATTTGAGTTGTATCAGTGTGAACATTTTGTGTAACACCCCAACTAAGCCACACCTCCAATAAAATGTCCCAGTGTGTCTGGCCTTTTCAAGTGAATTATAGAGTTACCACCCATGACTGTATTGGTAAGTGACAGAGACATGATTATTCAATTCTTAGATTTTTCAGTCAAATCAAATTAAATGTATCACATGCACCAAATACAACAGGTGTAGACCTAACAGTGAAATGCTTACTTACAAGCCCTTAACCGAGAATGCTTTAAGAATTTTTGAGAAAAATAAGTGTGAAGTAAAAAATACATAAAATGGATTTTTTAAATAATAGTAACAAATAGTTTAACAGCAGCAGTAAAATAACAATAGCGAGGCTATATACAGGGGGTACTGGAACAGAGTCAATGGGCGGTGGCACTGTTTAGTTGAGGTAATGTGTACATGTAGGTAGAGTTAAAGTGACTGTGCATCGATAATAAACAGAGAGTAGCAGCAGTGTAAAGACGGGTCTGGGTAGCCTGTCATTAGCTGTTCAGGAGTCTTATGGCTTAGGGGTAGAACCTGTTAAGAAGCCTTTTGGACCTAGACTTGGTGCTCCGGTACTGCTTGCCATGCAGTAGCAGAGAGAACAGTCTATAACTAGGGTGGCTGGAGTCTTTGACAATATTTCAGGCATTCCTCTTACACAGCATGGTATAGAGGTCCTGGATGGCAAGAAGCTTGGCCCCAGTGATGTACTTGGCCGTACACACTACCCTCTGTAGTGCCAAGCGGTCAAAGGTAGAGCAGTTGCCATACCAGGCAGTGATGCAACCAGTCAGGATGCTCTCAATGGTGTAGCTGTAGAACCCTTTTAGGATATGAGGACCCATGCCAAATCTTTTCAGTCTCCTGAAGGGGAATATGTTTTGTTGTGCCTTCTTCACGACTGTCTCGGTGTGCTTGGACCGTGTTAGTTTGTTGGTGATGTAGACACCAAGGAACTTGAAGCTCTCAATCTCCTCCACTACAGACCCGTCAATGAGAATGTGGGGCAAGCTCAGTCCTCCTTTTCCTGTAGTCCACAATCGTCTCCTTTGTCTCACGTTGAGGGAGAGGTTTTTGTCCTGGCACCACACGGTCAGGTCTCTGACCTCCTCCCTATAGGCTATCTCGTTGGTGTCGGTGATTGTGTCATCGGCAAACTTCATGATTGTGTTGGAGTCGTGCCTGGCTGTGCAGTCATGAGGGAACAGGGGGTACAGGAGGGGACTGAGCATGCACCCCTGAGGCGCCCCCGTGTTGAGGATCAGCATAGCAGATGTGTTGTTACCTACCCTTACCACCTGGGGGTGGCCCATCAGGAAGTCCAGGATCCAGTTGCAGAGCGAGGTGTTTATTCCCAGGGTCCTTAGCTTAGTGGGTCCTTAGCTTTTAGTTCACTATGGTGTTGAACGCTGAGCTGTAGTCAATGAATAGCATTCTCACAGAGGTGTTCCTTTTGTCCAGGTGTGAAACGGCAGTGTGGAGTGCAATAGAGATTGCATCATCTGTGGATCTGTTAGGGCAGTATGAAAATTGGAGTGGTTTTCTGGGATAATTGTGTTGATGTGAGCCATGACCAGCCTTTCAAAGCACTTCATGGCTACAGATGTAAGTGCTATGAGTTGGTAGTCATTTAGGCAGGTTACCTTTGTGTTCTTGGGCACAGGGACTATGGTGGTCTGCTTGAAACATGTTGGTATTACAGACTCAGACAGGGAGAGGTTGAACATTTCAGTGAAGACACTTGCCAGTTGGTCAGTGCATGCTCGGAGTACACGCCCTGGTAATCCGTCGCGCCCTGCGGCTTTGTGAATGTTCACATCAGCTGCAGAGAGTGTGATCACACAGTTATCCGGAACAGCTGATGCACTCGTGTTAGTGGCCTAGAAGCTAGCATTGAATTAATTTAGTTCATCCGGGTGGCTTGTGTCATTGGGCAGTTCTCGGCTGTGTTTCCCTTTGTAGTCTGTAATAGTTTGCAAGCCCTGCCACATCCGACGAACGTCGGAGCCGGTGTAGTATGATCCGATATTAGTCCTGTTTTGACGCTTTGCCTGTTTGACTGTTTGTCAGAGGGTGTAGTGGGATTTCTTATAAGCTTCCGGGTTAGAGTCCCGCACCTTGAAAGTTGCAGCTCTACTCTTTAGCTCAGTGCGGATGTTGCCTGTCATTCATGGCTTCTGGTTAGGGTATGTATGTACGGTCACTGTATGGATGACATCATCTATGCACTTTTTGTTGAAGCCAGTGACTGATGTGGTGTTCTCCGCAATGTCATCGGATGAATCCCGGAACATATTCCAGTCTGTGCTAGCAAAACAGTCCTGTAGCTTAGCATCTGCTTCATCTGACCACTTCTCTATTGACCGAGTCACTGGTGCTTCCTGCTTTAATTTGAATCAGGAGGATAAAACGGTCTAGAGTCTTTTTTTGTACATTTAACATGCTAGTAGAGATTTAAGTTTCCCTGCGTTCAAGTCACCGGCTATTAGGAGCGCTGCCTCTGGATGAGCGTTTTCCTGTTTGTTTATGGCCGTATATAGATCATTGAGTGCGGTCTTAGTGACAGCATTGGTCTGTGGTGGTATGTAGACAGCTTTGAAAAATACAGATGAAAACTCTCTATGTAGATAGTGTGGTCTACAGCTTATCATGAGATACTCTACCTCAGGCGGAAAAAACCTTGAGACCTCCTTAGATATTGTGCACCAGGTGTTGTTTCCCAACATACATAGACCGCTACCCCTTGTCTTACCAGAGGCTTCTGTTCTATCCTGCCGATACAGTTTAAAACCCGCCAGCTGTATGTTCTTCATGTCGTCGTACAGCCATGACTCAGTGAGACATAAGATATTACAGTTTTTAATGTCCCCGTTGGGCTTCACCAAGTGAGTTCATAGGCAAATGTTATAAATATATTAAACTCTTTATGACAATATATTGCATATCTCATAAGGCCTTATTTTGAGGCTTAGCTAAATCACGCTAACTTTCCCAAAATTCACAGATTTGAGAAAATAAATCCTTGTTGAAGGATTTCCAGGAATCTTCCAACTGAGATTTCTGGAAAACCTGGAAAATGTACCCGAATGTTGCAACCCTACCTGCACATCACTATATGTTGGCTTGCAAAGTGATGTGTAATTCCTATTGGACTCCAGCCCAGGGTTAGGATATCCAATAGTTGGTATGGGAGATGGCATCCAATGGTTTAAGTGCAGTACCAGAGTAAATAAAACATTAGGGACACCTGCTCTTTCCATGACATAGACTGACCAGGTTAATCCAGGTGAAAGCTATGATCCCTTATTGATGTCAATTGTTGTTTTCATTTCAATCAGTGTATATGAAGGGGAGGAGATGGGTTAAAAAATCATTTTTAAGCCTTGAGACAATTGAGACATTGATTGTTTATGTGTGGCATTCAGCGGGTGAATGGACAAGGCAAAATATTTAAGTTACTTTGAATAGGGTATGGTAGTTGGTGCCAGGCGCACCGGTTTGTATCAAGAACTGTAACGCTGTTGGGGTTTTCACGCTCAACAGTTTCCCATGTGTATCAAGAATGGTCCACCACCCAAAGGATATCCAGTGAACTTGACACAACTGTGGGGTGGAGGGTGTATTTATATGCGGGAACACGTTCGATTGGAGAGCCATCTAACGAGTGCACATGTCGTTCATCTGAAACCTTTTAACGAGAGTTTGAAAATAACGTGTATTTTGTTTTGCCCGTATTAAGCACATGTTTTAAATCAGCAAAGGATTCCTACATAGCTATACAATCTGACTAGTTTTGACATAGCCAGATCAACAGTTGGGGAAATAGCATACATAATAGTGTCATCCAGTGTGGAAAAAGTACCCAACTGTCATATACTTGAGTAAAAGTAAAAGTCACCTAGTAAAATTCCACTTGAGTAAAAGTCGAAAAGATTTGGTTTAAAATAGACTTAAGTATCAAAAGTAAAAGTGTACATAATTTATAATTCCTTACATTAAGCAAACCAGATGGCATAATTTTCTTGGTTTTTAAATTACCGAAAGCCCCGGGAACACTCCAACATTCAGACATAATTTACAAATTAAGCATGTGTGTTTAGTAAGTCCGCTAGATCAGAGGCAGTAGGGATGACCAGGGATGTTCAGTTAATAAGTGTGTTAATTGGACTCATTTCCTGTCCTGCTAAGCATTAAAATTGTAATGAGAACTTTTGGGTGTCAAGGAAAATGTATGGAGTAAAAAGTACAATATTTTCTTAAGGAATGTCATAAAGTAAAAGTAGTCAGAAATATAAATACTAAAGTAAAGTACAGATACCCCAACCTAATTAGGACTTTAAAGTATTTTCACTTAAGTACTTTACACCTCTGGTATCATCCGCATATAGATGACTCTTTTTAACAGATTGACCAATGGTGTTTAGATTAGTAGTGAAGAGAATGGGTCTCAAAAAATGTATGTACTTCAAGAAATTCAGACTTAACCCCATCAATCACGATGGCCTGAGTTCTGTCTCTAAGATAGTCATGAAACAATGAACAGGTGTCAGAGCTCGGGCCTATCAAGGACAACGTATTCAGTAAAATAGCATGACAGTATGAAAAGCTTTTGACAGGCCCACAACAAAGCAGTCCATTTCATTTTAGTGTCTAAAGCATTGATAAGATCCTTAACAACTAAAGTGGTTGCTGTGATAGTGCTATGCCCAGACCTAAATCCTGATTGGTTTACATTCAACATATATTTCTCAGATAAAAAAAGAGCAACATTGTACATTTACCAAGGATTCAAGAATCTTAGCTAGGTAAGGAAGCCTTGAAATGGGGTGACAATTATTAACATTACTACTATCCCCACCCTTATGGGCACAATAACTGATTTCCATACATTTGGAATATTTCCTGATAACAATGTTAAATAAAAAATGTGGGTTATTTAGCCAACAATGATGGACACTGCACACTTAAGCAGACCGGGATCCAATTGGTCGGCCCCTGTGGATTTCATGTTGTCTATTGCTAGCAAAGTGTGCAGGACTTTTTCTGTAAATAGCCTAAAAGAAAAGCTTTGACTATCATTTCTCTAATCATTCAGCAATTCTTCCCTATCAGCATCCAGACCAATATCATTGTGAATAGGCTTGGAATTTATTTCAAAGAGAAAAAAATCGTGATTAAATGCATCAATGATGGCATTTTCTTTTGTAATGAGTCCAGTTTTTTAAATAATTTGTTGTGACAGAGAGGAGGAAGTGGAACCCTTCTGGGATTTGACAGTTTTCCAGAATTTAGCCTGGTTCCCACTACAACCCAAAAGAGAGGTTACATAATAATCAGATTTAGCCTTTCTGATTTGTCTTACACAATGATTCCCCAGTTGCTTAAAAACGTGTCAGTCCAGGCCGAAGCCTGTGTTCCTGGCCTTGACCGAAGCATCATCTATTTTATAAAAAGCTTCTGATAATTCCGGAGTAACCTTTAACCCTTCATTTTTTGAAGTGAGAGTTATTATTCTCAATAGTATTGGAAACATTTGCAAAAAGGCTTTAATTAAAGCTAACTCAGGTTCAGGGATAGCTGAAATACAAGCAAGGTCACTAAAATAACGATCATGTAAAAAAGCCTGTTCACTGAAGTTTTTAAAGTGACACAAGGCTTAGATTTGTTTTATTCTCAAATCTCTCAAACAAACAACTGGGCTATGGTCACTTATGCCGTGGGCGAAGACACCGTTAAAACCACTTTTTTTCTGGTGCATTTGTTAAGTAAGATCAATCAGAGTTGACTTTGAAGAACCTTTAGGGTTGGGCCGTGTTGGACTTAGTCACCAGCTGGGTTAGGTTTAGATCCTTACACATGTCTTTTAGATTGTCTGAAGCATGCATTTCCCAATCATAATTTAGATCACCCAGAATAATGATGTTTGATTTAATAAAAGAAGACAACAAACTAGTTAACTCCTTGAATGACCCCTGTAACATTTATGGATACATTTTTCTCCAGACAAAGCCTTAAAGATATTAGCTCCAATTTGTTGGCAAGGGAAATGGATTTCAGTAAGGAGACTGAGAAATTATGTTTTATAAGAATGGCCATTCAACCACCTTTAAGTAAGTAAGCTCCTAATGTTCAGATTCATCAACCCAAGTCCTTTACAATGTTTTTAAGTCACATGGAATCTCCATCTCAAACAAGCTCCGTTCAATAGGCGGTTGCAGGCCCTGTCTGATGGTTGATATTGATATCGTCGGTATGGCTATAAGACTGCACCATTTGGTCTGTCCTTATTAGTAATAGAGGATGGAGTAGAAATTACTTTTCCAGGGTTAGCACCATAGGGCCTGAGGCCGTAGGCAATGTCAATATGGGGAAATATCAGAGTAACCAATAATGGAATCTTATAAACTGAATTACATGGGCTTTGGTTGCTATCATGCTTCAGACCAAGCCCTAAACTTGATTTGAAAACCGAAGGGTATTCAAGTTTATGGAATTCACATTTGAACTAAAAGCACTGGGTGAGCAGACCACAGTGGGCTTCTCTTTTTAGCCAACAATAGCAGATCTAAGAGTGGAGTTCAAACGAATGGGTACAAGATTACAACTGACAACACTCTTGGCAGTATAGACAACAGTACTCTGATAACACTTAGAATGGATGGGATGTATTGCCTAAGCAGGGGTTGGTCTGCCACTGAGTCAATATCTTGAAATGGGATGAGCGTGTCCAGGCTCCTAGATGGTTTGGGTGGAGTCCATCATCTCTGTAGAGCATCTTTTGTTTCCAAAAAGTTTTGAAATTGTCCCAAAAAAGTTATGCCAACAGAGTGGTAGTCTTTTTTTTAAACACACACATTCTGAATTACTATTGAATCAATGGAATGACTTCACTCTGATGTTGGATATGTGGTGAAAGATTTTTTTTAAATTGGGGAAAAGTACAGTCTTTTGTCTTAAACACCCTTCAGTTCAGTGCACTCCACTTGTATGAATCACGGATATGAGCACCATCCTCTCATAGTGGTCAAACAATACTAACAATGTGGTTCAATCAAATGGTCCATGATGGATGTGATACTTGTAAGGGAAGTGAACTGTACAGACAAAACTACAGTACATGTGGCTCCTGTCGGAAAACCAGCACAGATTGTTTTGAGGTAGGGCCTACGGATGGCTGAAATCCATCTCTACATCCCGGTCGGTCAGCGAAGTGGCCTGTGCAATAATGTGGGGTGTAAATCCATTAAGGCTTCCCTTTATCTAGTTACATGTCAATGTTTTAATCCACCACTGGTCATCTTCCCAACTACTGGTTGGGTTGTGGGTGTCTTTCAGAAGGCACTTGCTGAGAAAGATTAGAAGTGACTTAGGTGAGAAAGGACATGACATTTAAGATGAAACCTAAATCTGATACAATATTGCTGTAACGGCGTTCTTCGTTTGTCAAAAGAAAGTCGGACCGAAATGCAGTGTGTTGGTTACTCATGTTCTTTAATGGAACAAATGACGATACACGAAATAACTTATAAATACAAAAAACAACAAAACGGAACATGAAACCTATTACAGCCTATCTGGTGAACACTACACAGAGACAGGAACAATCACCCACGAAATACAAAGTGAAACCCAGGATACCTAAATACGGTTCCCAATCAGAGACAACGAGAATCACCTGACTCTGATTGAGAACCGCCTCAGGCAGCCAAACCTATGCAACACACACCCCTAATCAGCCACAATCCCAATAACTAAAAAACCCCACTAAGAAATACAACAAACATAAACCCATGTCACACCCTGGCCTGACCAACTAATTAACTAAAACACAAAATACTAAGACCAAGGCGTGACAGAACCCCCCCCCCTAAGGTACGGACTCCCGGACGCACCTCAAAACCATAGGGAGGGTCCGGGTGGGCGTCTGTCCATGGTGGTGATTCCGGCTCGGTCCGTGGACCCCACTCCATAAATGTCATAGTTCCTCCCCTTCGCGTCCTGGGACGATCCATCCTCGCCGCCGACCATGGCCGGATAGTCCTCACCCAGAACCCCACTGAACTGAGGAGCAGCTCGTGACTGAGGGGCAGCTCGGGACTGAGGGGCAGCTCGGGACTGAGGGGCAGCTCGGGACTGAGGGGCAGCCCGGGACTGAGGGGCAGCCCGGGACTGAGAGGAAGCCCGGTACTGAGAGGAAGCCAAGTACTGAGATGAAGCCCAGCCAGACAGTTGAATCCGGCAGATCCTGGCTGACTGGCGGATCTGGAAGAGTCTGGTTGACTAGCAGATCTGGAAGGGTCTGGCTGACTGGCAGATCTGCAAGAGTCTGGCTGACTGGCAGATCTGGAAGAATCTGGCTGACTGGCAGATCTGGAAGAGTCTGGCTGACTGGCAGATCTGGAAGAGTCTGGCTGACTGGCAGATCTGGAAGAGTCTGGCTGTCTGGCAGATCTGGAAGAGTCTGGCTGTCTGGCAGATCTGGAAGAGTCTGGCTGACTGGCAGATCTGGAAGAGTCTGGCTGACTGGCAGATCTGGAAGAGTCTGGCCGACTGGCAGATCTGGAAGAGTCTGGCTGACTGGCAGATCTGGAAGAGTCTGGCTGACTGGCAGATCTGGAAGAGTCTGGCTGACTGGCAGATCTGGAAGAGTCTGGCTGTCTGGCAGATCTGGAAGAGTCTGATTGACTGGCAGATCTGGAAGAGTCTGGCTGACTGGCAGATCTGGAAGAGTCTGGCTGACTGGCAGATCTGGAAGAGTCTGGCTGACTGGCAGATCTGGAAGAGTCTGGCTGACTGGCAGATCTGGAAGAGTCTGGCTGACTGGCAGATCTGGAAGAGTCTGGCAGACTGACGGCTCTGGCTGCTTCATGCTGACTGACGGCTCTGGCTGCTCCATGCTGACTAACAGCTTTGGCAGCTCCTTGCCGACTGGCAGCTCCTTGCAGACTGGCAGCTCCTTGCAGACTGGCAGCTCCTTGCAGACTGGCAACTCCATGCACACCGGCAACTCCATGCAGACTGGCAACTCCATGCAGACTGGCAACTCTGGCTGCTCCAAGCAGACTGACAGCTCTGGCTGCCCCATGCAGACTGGCAGCCCTAGCTGCTCCATGCAGACTGGCAACTCTGGCTGCTCCATGCAGACTGGCAGCTATAGCTGCTCCATGCAGACTGGCAGCTCTGGCTGCTCCATGCAGACTGGCAGCTCTAGCTGCTCCATGCAGACTGGCAGCTCTAGCTGCTCCATGCAGACTGGCAGCTCTAGCTGCTCCATGCAGACTGGCAGCTGAGGCTGCTCCGAACAGGCAGGAGGCTCCGGCAGCGCTGTAGAGGAGGAAGGCTCTAGAAAAGCTGAACAGGCGGGAGACTCCGACAGCGCAGGAGAGGGAGAAAGCGCTGGCTGCGCTGAACAGGCGAGGCACACTGAAGGCCTGGTGCGTGGTACTGGAACTGGTGGTACTGGATCGAGGACACACACAGGAAGCCTGGTGCGGGGAGCTACCACCGGAGGACTGGTGTGTGAAGGTGGCACAGGATGGACTGGACCGTGAAGGTGTACTGGAGAGCCTGAGAGCAGGACTGGCACAGGACGTGCAAGGCTAGGTAGGTACACAGGAGGCCTAGTGCGTGAGGCTGGCACATTTTTTACCAGCCGACTAACACGCACCTCAGGACTAGTATGGAGCGCTGACCCAGGTGCCATTAAATCCCAGACACGCTCCGTCGGACGAATCTTATACCTAAAGCACCAAACTAGCAACTCCCTCATTACTCTCTCCTCCAATTTCCCCATTAACTCCTTCACAGTCTCTGCTTCGCTCACCTCCAACACCGGTTCTGGTCTCCTCCTTGGCTCCTCACGATAAACAGGGAGAGTTGGCTCAGGTCTGTCTCCTGACTCAGCCACTCTCCCTCTGAGCCCCCCCCCCCAGAAATTTTTGGGGCTGATTTTCTGGTTTCGCTCTGCGCCGCCGTGTCACTCTTTTCGACTCCATTATCCTATAGCCCTCTTCGCACTGCTCCAGCGAATCCCAGGCGGGCTCCGGCACTCTCTCTGGGTCGGCCGCCCACCTGTCTATTTCTTCCCACGTCGTATACTCCAATCCTCTGCTGTCCATAACGTCCTCCCGTCGCTGCTCCAGCTGCCTGTTAACACGCTGCTCGGTCCGTGTGTGTTGGGTGATTCTGTAACAGCGTTCTTCGTTTGTCGAAAGAAAGTCGGAACGAAATGCAGCGTGTTGGTTACTCATGTTCTTTAATGGAACAAATGACGATACACGAAATAACTTATAAATACAAAAACCAACAAAACGGAACGTGAAACCTATTACAGCCTATCTGGTGAACACTACACAGAGACAGGAACAATCACCCACGAAATACAAAGTGAAACCCAGGATACCTAAATACGGTTCCCAATCAGAGACAACGAGAATCACCTGACTCTGATTGAGAACCGCCTCAGGCAGCCAAACCTATGCAACACACACCCCTAATCAGCCACAATCCCAATAACTAAAAAACCCACTAAGAAATACAACAAACATAAACCCATGTCACACCCTGGCCTGACCAACTAATTAACTAAAACACAAAATACTAAGACCAAGGCGTGACAATTGCCCAGGGTGTGTTGTATTATAAAAGCTTGTTACTCGGCAAGCTGTTATAAGTCCTAAGTTCTGTTTAGGACTCAACGGGTAGCCTTGTATTGCTCCTCTGCCATCAGTTCTCCTAAAGCATTTCAGCCCACTGCAGTAAAATTATGGTAATGTATTTATTATTTCATTTCTTTAATTTGGTTATAGCAATTGCTTTTTTTGGATAAAAAAGTGAAACATTGCACAATAACAGCTTGTGTTGGTAAAAGTACTGTACCAGGTGAATGGTTGACTTTAAAGTTTGCTGCATAGGTCATATTCATTTATTCTTTAAAAATTGTTAGGGCGAAGATACAGTACTACATGGTGCAATAGCAGTAGTAACCCTCACCCACTACCAATACATGTTTTGCTAAAAAAAAACACCCAGTGGCCTTTTATAATGAATACAAATTATCTCCATACAAACTTGAGTGTTACTCATGAAAAATTGACAACAATGAAGTAAAATGTGGAGACATGAAGTTTGGAAACTGAATATTTGGAGAAGAAAACAAACTTTCTCCTTCATGAATCTCCCAGATTGCACTGCAGTGATAAAGCTGTACCTGTGGTGCAGCTTGCAGATGCCTCTTCCTAAAACACAGAAGGAAAGGTGGCATAATCAACAGACCTCTAGGAAACTTCTCAACTGGGCGCAGATGCAGACACATCTGTGTTTTTAACGGCAGTGATTAATAATGCATCACTCCTTGGAGGATCTCCAGGCCTCCTACAAGATGTCTTCTCTGTCTGTCTGTTGATACAAAGGCTGTCTGTCTCCATCTTAGTTCAGATGCAGCTCGTAGGGCTTGTTTTGTTGAGCGATTATGTGCAGTGATGGTGAAACGTTACTGAACAACATATTTTCACCACAATTTTAACACCAGCTCTGTTAAAATAATGTATTAAACTTACACTACTGGTAGTGTTATGAACCACAGAACCATTCATAATGCATCATGGCTCAATAATATAAGCCAATGCCATGCCAATTATCTGTACTTTACCTCCGCCTCATCCCTTTGCAGGGTTCATTTTTCCCAGGTAATGTACAGAACGGAGGAGTTTATCCCGCTTATAACACAGTTGTCGTTAAGAAAACAATATGAAATACGCATTTACTGGTAGAAATACTCTTTTTCCGTTGACATTTTCATTTTCATAAGCAAATTCATATTTTTGGTTGCTAGAGACGTGACCCAAGTCATTCATTCAATTAGTTTGATATTTATGGTGCGACCCTTTCGTTCGTTCTTTATGTTCCATGGCAACGTTCTTATTCCTAGCCACGGCTACACAGTCACGACCTCTGCAGCCAGAATAACAGCAAAGTAGCTGTTTTCTATTGACAGTCATTTGGAGACATCCATAACAATGAGCTGATAATCAGGGTGGCAGGCAGCCTAGTGGTTAGAGCGTTGGGCCAAGAAGATTGAACGTCCAAGCTGACAAGGTAAAAATCTGTCATTTTGCCCCTGAGCAAGGCAGTTAACCCACTGTTCCTAGGCCATTATTGTAAATAAGAATTTGTTCTTAACTGACTTGCCTGGTTAGATAAAAAATGAATGCCTGATTTTGCCTGGCATAGCTAGGAAAGTTTGCCTTTTCGTTAGGACACTCAACACTGTTCATTGCGAGGATATCTCATTGCATATCAAACACTAGGCTAGAAGCTAGCTAAATACTTTGTTGCTAATATAACAACCAAATTGAAAAATATCAGTTACTGAAAACAGCTGGTCAAAATAGAAACATGGGAGGATTTGACAGCATAGCGCCACTTGCGTCATGACTGCAACAGTAGGGACCAGAGAAATTCATAATCATCACTCACCTCGTTAGGTCATCAGATGCTCCAAAAAAAAAAACATTTATCTGCAAAAAAAAATCAATACTAGTTAGTTAGCTAAGTTTATTCCTAGTTGGACCTGCGTTTACAATGTATACAATTTCAGGTTGTGTGGTTGTTGGTTTAGCTTTCTGTAACTTTGTAGCAAATACGGACTGCGTGTGTAGGCGCTTATTGAGTCATGATTGCATGGTGTCCCGACATCTTTTCAACTGTCCCATTATCTGGTTTTAATGTCTTTTCTAGAATACCCTTCTAGCCAATCAGAAATGAGTGTTTGATAACGCTGTGGTATAACCTGTGTTAATATATAAAATGCCTGTGTATTTCGAATGCATTGTACCCAGGCGATATATTACATAGTGTGTTATTGGATGGTAGGTATAACAGCTCATACAACAGCTCCTTTGAACGGCTATAAATGCTTTTACACGCTTGTAGTCCATAAAGCCAACATGACCAACAATACCAAGACTATTACCATATTAACGTTATTGAACCACTGTTATAGTCGTTTCGCCCATAACTTACTGACTTCTGTGGTAGTTTGCCCATGATCAAACGTCCCAGTCCTCATTTTATGAAATCATGTTCATAAACAATTCCAATTCCTCTCACAGTATTTTCCCATTTTTACTCATATTTTCACCTACTCCTGCATCTGCGGTAGTAAGATGAGGAAAAGCACATATTGATTGGTCATTGTTTTCCACAAAGGTCATGCATTTCAAATGAATGAGGCAGGGACAGTCATCGGCATGTCTCCAATGAAATTATGACATTCAGGCAGGGGGTTACTCATGTGGGCCTCAAGTGGAACAAACAGTGTGATCAATGTGGTCCAGATTGAACCCAATCATCAGAGGACTGAGGAGCCGAGGAGAAATTACTCTGGCCATCTGAGGCTGCAAGGGAAGGGGGGTGGACAATCTGGGGCCTGTAGTCATTATGACCCAGAGCTACCGCTGCTGTGGTTCAATGTTAATCATACTGTCATACTGTTCACTGTTTCAGCCAGCATAATGGTAAGGCAATATTCAAATGATATAAATGTTTAAGTGATAAAGTGTTTTTAAGTGTTAAAGTTATTGTTTCTTCCTTTTTGGATGGGACTGGATGTGGATTAACAGACTGCGTGAATCAGGCCTTCCATGTCGAATTACTGCAAAGAAACCAATACTAAAGGACACCAATAAGAAGAAGAGCCTTGCTGATTTTTGGTTCCAACCGCCGTGTCTTTGTGAGACGCAACGTAGGTGAACGGATTATCTCCACATGTGTGGTTGCCAATGTGAAGCAGGGAGGAGGAGGTGTGATGGTGTTTTCTGTCGACACTGACTGTGATTTATTTAGAATTCAAGGCACACTTAACCAGCATGGCTACCACAGATTTTGCAGTGATGCGCCATCCCATCTGGTTTGCGCTTAGTGGGACTATCATTTGTTTTTCAACCAGACAATGACCCAGCACACCTCCAGGCTGTGTAAGGGCTATTTGAACAAGGAGGATAATGGATAATGGAGTGTTGCAATCAAATAACCTGACCTCCACCATCACCCGACCTCAACCTAATTGAGATGGTTTTGGATGAGTTGGACTGCAGAGTGAAGGAAAATGCAGCCAACAAGTGCTCAGCATATGTGGGAACTCCTTCAAGACTGTTGCAAAATAATTCCAGGTGAAGCTGGTTGAGAGAAGGCCAAGAGTGTGCAAATCTGTTAGAAAGGCAAACGCTGGCTACTTTAAAGTAGAATATATTTAAAATATTTAGAATATATTTTGATTTGTTTAACACTTTCTGGCATATGATGCCATATGATTAAAAAAAGTATCTGCCGAAATTGTTGCAACCCCTATTACTCACCAACCTCTCTTTCGTATCGTCTGAGATTCCCAAAGATTGGAGAGCTGCCACGGTCATCCGCCTCTTCAAAGGAGGAGACACTCTAGACCCAAACTGCTATAGACCTATAACTATCCTACGCTGCCTTTCTAAGGTCTTCGAAAGCCAAGTTATTAACAAACAGATTACCGACCATTTCGAATCCCACCATACCTTCTCCGCTATGCAATCTGGTTTCAGAGCTGGTCATGGGTGCACCTCAGCCACACTCAAGGTCCTAACGATATCATAACCGCCATCGATAAGAGACATTACTGTGCAGCCGTATTCATCGACCTGGCCAAGGCTTTCGACTCTGTCAATCACCACGTTCTTATTGGCAGACTCAACAGCCTTGGTTTCTCAAATGATTGCCTCGCCTGGTTCACCAACTACTTCTCTGATAGAGTTCAGTGTGTTAAATCGGAGGGCCTGTTGTCCAGACATCTGGCAGTCTCTATGGGGGTGCCACAGGGTTCAATTCTCGGGCCAACTCTCTAATCTGTATACATCAATGATGTCGATCTTGCAGCTGGGGATTCTCTGATCCACCTCTACGCAGACGACACCATTCTGTATACCTCTGGCCCTTCTTTAGACACCATGTAAACTAACCTCCCGACGAGCTTCAATGCCATACAGCTCTCCTTCCATGGCCTCCAACTGCTCTTAAATGCAAGTAAAAGTAAAGGTATGCTCTTCAACCAATCGCTGCCAGCACCTGCCCGCCCGTCCAGCATCACTACTCTGGACAGTTCTGACTTAGAATATGTGGACAACTACAAATACCTAGGTGTCTGGTTAGACTGTAAACTCTCCTTCCAGACTCACATTAAGCATCTCAAATCCAAAATTAAATCTAGAATCGGCTTCCTATTTCGCAACAAAGCATCCTTCACTAATGCTGCCAAACATACCCTCGTAAAACTGACCATCCTACTGATCCTCCACTTCTGCAATGTCTTTACAAAATAGCCTCCAACACTACTCAACAAATTGAATGCAGTCTATCACAGTGCCATCCGTTTTGTCACCAAAGCCCCATTTACTACCTACCACTGTGACCTGTACGCTCGTTGGCTGGCCCTCGCTTCATACTTGTCGCCAAAACCACTGGCTCCAGGTCATCCGACCTGCTAGTTAAAGCCCCGCCTTATCTCAGCTCACTGGTCACCATAGTAGCACTCACCCGTAGCACGCGCTCCAGCAGGTATATCTCACTGGTCACCCCCAGTGAAAAAAAAACAAACAATTCAATTCCTTTGCACCCCAGTATCTCTACTTGCACATTAATCTTCTGCACATCTACCATTCCAGTGTTTAATTGCTATATTGTAATTACTCTGCCACCATGGCCTATTTATTGCCTTACCTCCCTTATCCTACCTCATTTGCACACACTGTGTATAGACTCTTTCTACTGTATTATTGACTGTATGTTTGTTTATTCTATGTGTAACTCTGTGTTGTTGTATGTGTCGAACAGCTTTGCTTTATCTTGGCCAGGTCGCAGTTGTAAATGAGAACTTGTTCTCAACTAATAAAATATGTGTTATTTCATTGTGTTGATGTCTATACTCCTATTCTCCTATCGTTTTGGTCACTTAGAAATGTCCTTGTTTTTGAAAGATAAGCACATTTTTTGCCCATTAAAATAACATCAAATTGGTCAGAAATACAGTGTAGACATTGTTAATGTTGTAAATTACTATTTTAGCTGGAAACAGCTGACTTTTAATGGAATATCTACAAAGGCGTACAGAGGCCCATTATCAGCAGCCATTAATCCTCTGTTCCAATGGCATGTTGTGTTAGCTAATGCAAGTTTATCATTTTAAAAGGCTAATTTATAATTAGAAAACCCTTTTGCAATTATGTTACCACAACTGAAAACTGTTGTGCTTGTTAAAGAAGCAATAAAACTGGCCTTTTTTTGACTAGTTGAGAATCTGGAGCATCAGCATTTGTGGGTTCGATTACAGGTTCAAAATGGCCAGAAACAAAGACATTGTAGTGTGTTGTACGAGATCTTCAGTTTCTTGGCAATTTCTCGCATGGAATAGCCTTCATTTCTCAGAGCAAAAACAGACTGTTAGTTTCAGAAGAAAGTTCTTTGTTTCTAGCTATTTTGCCAAAACTATAGTTTGTTAACAAGAAATTTGTGGAGTGGTTGAAAAACAAGTTTTAATGACTCCAGCCTAAGTGTAAGTAAACCTCCGACTTCAACTGTATATATACTATATATAGCAATAGTTGAATAGGTTGAACTTGACTAGAATACAGTACATACATATGACATGAGTAAAACAGTATGTAAATTTTATTAAAGTGACCAGTGTTCCATAACTATGTACATAGGGAAGCAGCCTGTTAATGGTAGAGTAACCGGGCGGTAGTCAGCTAGTGACAGTGACTAAGTTCAGGGTAGGGTACTGGGTGGAAGATGGCTAGAGATTGCTATTAACAGTCTGATGACCTTTAGATAGAAGCTGTTTTTGAGTCTCTCTTTCCCAGCTTTAATTCAACTGAGTTTGTTCACCGGTGGTTTTTACTGCCATACGGATGTTTATTGAAATTTGACATTTACTGTTATATTAGAAGTCCTCTGTGGGTACTCATGAATATGGTAATCTCATTGGTCATTAAGTTGCATCATGCCAGGCCGATATTGATTCTCAGGTACAGTTGATCATTAAAATGGTATAGTGATGATGTCTGCTTTCTAACTCATGTTTTCAAGAGGAAGGAAGGGGCTTTTTATTCTTTGTACATAGCAGGAGCTATCAGGAATACGATGATGATATTGCTTTTACAATGTGTACAGGACTGAGGTAACTCGATTGATCATCTCTTCGACCTGTATGTGTATTTTAGTCATAAAAAGCTCGTAGAACCTGGAGTCAGGTGTGAAAAAATATTTTTTCTGTCCTTCTGTTCTACAATGGGATGATTATAGTGTAATCACTTCTATCAGCAAGCAAAACGGAAAGTAAAAGCTCTCTTCTTTTTTTCCTGCTCTGCAAAGTTGCAAGACAGTATCGTAATGTTTTCTGGGGTATTCCAGGACTTTCCACATTCTGACTACTTTTCTTTCTCCTTGTGTTATATATCAAACCTTAAAACAACCTACTTAGCTGCAAAGTGACAAACGTTTTTCACATGACTATGCTGCTATCTCCAAGTAATTAGGGCATTGTGGAAATAAGTGTGAAAATATTTTCAATTGGGTTTTTTTGTGCTCTGCCGAGAAAGCAATATTTGCATTACATCAAATTGAAACTGTCTCCATTCTGTCGATGTCTTCTAAGCCAAGAAAGTGGCTGCAAATGGATTTCTTTTCTTTTTTTTTTGCTCAGGGGGATGTGGGTCAAAAGCAAGTGTGAGACCAATCAGATGTATTCTTTAAACTAGATGCGTCCAAACGAACAGACAATATTTGTTTATCTCTCGTTCTCCTCCCTATGCCTGCGAGGAGGTTGTTTTTGGGGGTTTGTATGCGTATATCGGGAGATGGAAACTTTAGGGACATGCTTTTCTTCAGAGAAGGTTTAAGACATTAAGTAGGACAGTTTTTTTCTGTCTTTATTGTTCTTATTGTCTAATTAACAAATACATCACCTTGGGGTTAGATTTCACTGAATCAATGGTTTACTCTAAGCTCTTTATGCTTCCAAATTTCTCCCCTTCAGGAGACATTCTGTTAAATATTGGCTTAAGGAGACCAGCCATAAAAAGCAATTGCATTATTTTTTATTTTTTTTAGTGTAGATGTTTTGCATAAGACTACTGAGGCAGTTCCTTTGTTGTGCCTCAATGCCTGGATTCTTATACTTGCCTCTGGCAAGTATGTTTGTTATGGAAATCCATATTGGCATTGGTTCTGGGTTTTGTCTGTGAACATCGGAATATTCACCGAGTTAAATGTTTTCAAAACATTGAACCATAAGTAATACGCTGTCTATAGTTTGCTCTAGTATTAATACCAACCATAACATGACATGGAATATTGCCTAATGATAAAGGCTAAATATGTATACAGTAACAGCAAATATTCACAAATAAATTCCTTTCTTGTAAAATTAAGTTTCAAATGTAGATTTGTCAAGTTGTTCCTATCCAGTACCCCCCCCCCAATACCTAGAGAGTCCAGGGAAGTCTGTGTGTCAGGACTGTGTCATATGGGTTGTAGAGATCAATGCTGGGCTGTCAACAGACAATGATTAATCTTCCAGGGCATGACTAAGAGCACTGCCACTGTGAAATATGTAGCGTCTGACCATCTACTACACTTTTCTGCTCAGAATGTGATTAGCAGTGTGATTAGCAGCAAAAGTTAGGCCTATATCATACAAGAACAAAAATACATAGGATACAGGAACAGTTGAAGCACTGCAGTTGAAGATGTTAGGCGCAGTATGAAGGAGTCCTCACCTCCTTGAAGTAATTACAGATCTGCCAAGGTTTGATTGGTAATAGAATGGAAGCATTGTCTTCACTTATCCACTAACATACAGATTAATAATTACTTCAAGAAATGGAGGGATATATTTAAAAAAAAAATTGAATTCAATTCAAAACCCTTTTAAAAAAAGTTTCTGTTTCTGATTAAATATAAAATAGAGGTTTGAACACGTGTCACGTCCTCTTAGGTTTGCCGGTTTGTAACGGCGTTCTTCTGTTGAAGGAGGAGCGGACCAAAATGCAGCGTGGTGGTTACTCATGTTTATTAAAGAAAAATGACTAGACATGAAATAACTGAAATGTACAAAAAACAACAGACGGAAACGTGAAAAAACTATACAGCCTATCTAGTGAATATAAACACAGAGACAGGAACAATCACCCACGAAACACTCTAAGAATATGGCTGCCTAAATATGGTTCCCAATCAGAGACAACGAAATCACCTGACTCTGATTGAGAACCGCCTCAGGCAGCCATAGGCTACGCTATACACCCCACAATACCCCAAGACGAAACACACCACAATAAACCCATGTCACACCCTGGCCTGACCCAATAAATGAAGATAAACATAATATATTTTGACCAGGGCGTGACACGGTTTCAATCATTATCCAACCTCGTCAAGTGATGAAAAGGACACATAGTCCTGTCGATGTTGATTTTACACCCTTGATATGCCTGGGAATTTCAGTTTTACATTGGCAACAATGTCCTGTGTTTCTAGATACACTGAAAAAGTATAGGTTCTTAAATGGTTCTTCTTCAGCTATTAAGGTTCCTTGGAGAACATTTTCCCAAGAAAGAACCTTTGAGTTGGGTTCTTGTCGTGGCATCTACTGTTTTTCAGAATTCTAAAAGGTACTTGAAAAGTATGAAAGCCTGCAGATGTGTCCCTTTCATAGCACACAGCAAATTGGCCAGTGTTAACGAGTGTTGATTTCTCAGTGTAACATTTCTAATGTTGATTCAAAAGTTACATTAACACTGTAAAGAGTTAAATTAACGCTTAGTGGTGTAAAATAACCCCAGTGCTGAATAACCAGAGTTTAACCAAAACCCCGCCTATCATTATCATGTTTCCCAGCATGCTCTACTGCTGTTTTTTTTAGACTGCTGTTTTTTTTTTTTTTTTAGAGTAGTTTTTCCCCAAAATATCGATGTTTTTGTATGTAAATTGATTGATTAATTAATCTTACACTACTGAAACTTAAATAACATACATTTTTCTAAACTATTCCAATCTGTTACTTGGACATATTGCACCCTTTACTGAAATGGTTATTCCAGTTTGGATCTTTAAGGTAGTCTTCTGTCTTCGTCTTCCCAAACAGTAATTTTGAATTCAGTTTAATCAAATTGGTGTCACGCCCTGGTCGAAGTATATTGTGTTTGTCTGCATATATTTCGTTAGGCCAGGGTGTGACATGGGTTTTTTGTGGTGTGTTTTGTCTTGGGGGTGTCTAGCATTAGTCTATGGCTGCCTGAGGCGGTTCTCAATCAGAGTCAGGTGATTATCGTTGTCTCTGATTGGGAACCATATTTAGGCAGCCATATTCTTTGAGTATTTCGTGGGTGATTGTTCCTGTCTCTGTGTTTGTTGTCACCAGATAGGCTGTATAGGTTTTCACGTTCCGTTTGTTGTTTTTGTATAGTTAGTTTTTTCATTCGTCATTAAACATGTCTCAAAAATACCACGCAGCATTTTGGTCCGCTTCTCCTTCACCAGACGAAGCCGTTACAGAATCACCCACCACAACGGGACCAAGCGGTGTGGTAACAGGCAGGAGCAACAAAGTGAGGAATGGACATGGGAGGACGAATTGTTCGGAGAAGGACCCTGGAATCAGTCTGGAGAATATCGCCGCCCCAAAGAAGAACTGGAGGCGGAGAGAGCTGAGAGGCGCTGGTATAAGGAGAAGCAACTGCGGCAGCAGGAGGAACAATATCTGGACTACACAACTTGGGAGGAGATAGACAGGAGGGTGGTCGACCCAGGGAGAGTGCCGGAGCCCGCCTGAGATTCGATGGAGCAGTGTGCAGAAGGTTACGAGAGAATGAGGTTGGCGAAGCAAGCACGGCGGCGCGGAAGGAAGCCCGAGAGTCAGCCCTAAAAATGTCTTGGGGGGGGGGACTCAGGGAGAGTGTGGCAGAGTCAGGAGTCAGACCTGAGCCAACTCTCCCTGTTTATCGTGAGGAGCCAAGGAGGAGACCGGAAAACAGAGCCAGTGTTGGAGGTGAGCGAAGCAGAGACTGTGAAGGAGTTAATGGGGAAATTGGAGGAGAGAGTAATGAGGGATGTGAATGTGTTGGTGTTTTAAGTATGGAATTCGCCCGACGGAGCGTGTCGGGATTTGATGGCACCTGGGTCAGCGCTCCATACTCGTCCTGAGGTGCGTGTTAGTCGGCTGGTGAAAATGGTGCCAGCCTCACGCACCAGGCCTCCTGTGCACCTCCCTAGCCTTGCACGTCCTGTGCCAGCACTGCTCTCAAGATCTCCAGTACGCCTTCACGGTCTAGCCCATCCTGTGCCACCTCCACACACCAGTCCTCCGGTGGCAGCTCCCCGCACCAGGCTTCCTGTGCATGTCCTCGGCCCAGTACCACCAGTGCCAGCACCACACATCAGGCCTACAGTGCGCCTCGCCTCTCCAGCGCTGCCGGAGCCTTTCTCCTCTCCTGCGCTGCCGGAGTCTCCCGCCTGTTCAGCGCTGCCGGAGCCTTTCTCCTCTCCTGCGCTGCCGGAGTCTCCCGCCTGTTCAGCGCAGCCGGAGCCTTTCTCCTCTCCTGCGCTGCCGGAGTCTCCCGCCTGTTCAGCGCAGCCAGAGCCTTCCTCCTCTACAGCGCTGCTGGAGTCTCCTGCCTGTTCAGTGCAGCCAGAGCTGCCAGCCTGCATGGAGCAGCCAGAGCTGCCAGCCTGCATGGAGCAGCCAGAGCTGTCAGTCTGCATGGAGCAGCCAGAGCTGCCAGTCTGCATAGAGCAGCCAGAGCTGTCAGTCTGCATGGAGCAGCCAGAGCTGTCAGTCTGCATGGAGCAGCTAGAGATGTCAGTCTGCATGGAGCAGCCAGAGCTACCATTCTGCATGGAGCAGCCAGAGCTGTCAGTCTGCAAGGAGCTGCCAGTCTGCAAGGAGCTGCCAGTCTGCAAGGAGCTGTCAGTCTGCAAGGAGCTGCCAGTCTACAAGGAGCTGCCAGTCTGCAAGGAGCTGCCAGTCTGCAAGGAGACGCCAGAGCTGCCAGTCTGCAAGAAGCCGCCAGAGCTGTCAGTCTACATGGAGCAGCCAGAGCCGCAAGTCAGCATGGAGCAGCCAGATCCGTCAGTCTGCCAGGATCCGCCAGTCAGCCAGACTCTTCCAGATCCGCCAGTCAGCCAGACTCTTCCAGATCCGCCAGTCAGCCAGACTCTTCCAGATCCGCCAGTCAGCCAGACTCTTCCAGATCCGCCAGTCAGCCAGACTCTTCCAGATCCGCCAGTCAGCCAGACTCTTCCAGATCTGCCAGTCAGCCAGACTCTTCCAGATCTGCCTGTCAGCCAGACTCTTCCAGATCTGCCAGTCAGCCAGACTCTTCCAGATCTGCCAGTCAACCAGACTCTTCCAAATCTGCCAGTCAACCAGACTCTTCCAGATCCGCCAGTCAACCAGACTCTTCCAGATCAACCAGTCATCCAGGATCTGCCAGAACCGCCAGCCAGCCAGGATCTGCCGGATCCAACTACCTGCCTGAGCTTCCTCTCAGTGCTGAGCTTCCTCTCAGTGCTGGGCTTCCTCTCTGTGCTGGGCTTCCTCTCATTGCTGGGCTTCCTCTCAGTGCTGAGCTTCCCCTCCGTGCTGAGCTTCCCCTCCGTGCTGAGCTTCCCCTCAGTCCCGAGCTTCCCCTCAGTCCCGAGCTGCCCCTCAGTCCCGAGCTGCCCCTCAGTCCCGAGCTACCCCTCAGTCCAGTGGGGTTCTGGGTGAGGACTACTAGGCCATGGTCGGCGGCGAGTGTGGACTATCCTCGGACGCGAGGAGGAAGGACTAAGACAATGATAGAGTGGGGTCCACGTCCCGCGCCGGAGCCGCCGCCATGGTCAGACGCCCACCCGGACCCTCCCTATTCTTTTGATGTGCGTCCGGGAGTCCGCACCTTAGGGGGGTGGTTCTGTCACGCCCTGGTCGAAGTATATTGTGTTTGTCTGCATTTATTTGGTTAGGCCAGGGTGTGACATGGGTTTTTTGTGGTGTGTTTTGTCTTGGGGGTGTCTAGCATTAGTCTATGGCTGCCTGAGGCGGTTCTCAATCAGAGTCAGGTGATTATCGTTGTCTCTGAATGGGAACTATATTTAGGCAGCCATATTCTTTGAGTATTTCGTGGGTGATTGTTCCTGTCTCTGTGTTTGTTGTCACCAGATAGGCTGTATAGGTTTTCACGTTCCGTTTGTTGTTTTTGTATAGTTCGTTTTATCATTCGTCATTAAACATGTCTCAAAAATACCACGCTGCATTTTGGTCCGCT
Source organism: Oncorhynchus masou masou (assembly GCF_036934945.1). NCBI lineage: Eukaryota > Metazoa > Chordata > Actinopteri > Salmoniformes > Salmonidae > Oncorhynchus > Oncorhynchus masou. Next base: position 44,167,303 of record NC_088222.1, read on the forward strand.
TCTCCTTCACCAGACGAAAGCCGTTACAATTGGATTCTAATAGAAATTACACTTCACTTTACAAGTCAGCATAATGTGACGTATAAGGCTGATGTGTCCTGTATCCTGAGTTTCAGGCCATTGTATTTATAAGGCTCAGGGCCAGACCCAGATGCAGACACGGGAGGCAGATGGTTTGAGTGTTTGATATTTATTAGTTCCAAACGAGGTAGACAAGAGAATAGTCGTCTACAGGCTAAAGTTCAAAACCAGATCAAAGGCCAGGAGGTCAGGGCAGGCAGACTGGTCGGGCAGCCGGGCACAGATTCTAGAAAACAGGTAAGGGTCAAAACCGTGAGGAAAGAGAGAATAGCAAAATCACAGGAAAAACATGCTGGTTGAATTGAAACAGACAAGACAAACTGGCACAGAGAGACAGGAATCACAGGGATAAATACACTGGGGAAAATAAGCAACACCTGGAGCGGGTGGAGACAATCACATGGACAGGTGAAACAGATCAGGGCGACAGTAACAGGGTAAAACTAGGCCCTCAAAAGAAGACCGCATGAAATAGTGATGAGTCGTTTGTGAACGAGTCGGCCCTAAGAGAACCAAAGATGCAAACCAATGACCCAAAAGACGTGTGAGCGAGGGCCGAGCCAACTCACTCACAGTCACACACTTAGCAGCCGAGGAGAGAGAGGAAGGACAGCTGTGAAAACAACAGCTGGAAAATGAGTCGGAAGCACAGTAGCATCTGGATGCATTTTAATAATGTAGATAATGTTAGAGCACAGTGTAGAATTTGCCAACACAAAATCTCATATAAAGCCGGTTCTACGCATAACCTACACCGGCATATGCGAACTGTGAAGCTAGCTGTAGCGGAGCTTCGAGAGACTAGTGGGCCTGCTAGTGATAGTGGTGGAGTCAGCATACCACATTTGGGGATGTATCCACTCAGTCAAGTAGGCCTACTCCACGACCCATAGTCTTCTATGGACCAGTTTATACCAAAGTCTATATCAAAACAAGGCCAAATTGATATTGCATTGGCTAAAATGATTGCCACCGATTTCCAGCCATTTTCGATCGTGGAGGACAGAAATTATAGCAATAGTCTAAATCCAATGTACACAATTCCAAGCAGGAAAATCCTTTAAAAAATCACTTAATCACTTATTTGTCACTTCATTGAAGATTTTTCAATGTCTAGCTATCCTCTGGACTGCTTTGAGTTCATCGACAGACACACCCCAGAGAACTTGGCAGAGGAACTGTTGAGAGTGGCTAGAGAATGGCAAGTAGATGGAAAAGTGATTTGTTGTGTTAGCGACAATGCAGCTATTATAACCAAAGCCATGAACATTTTAAAATGGACCCATCATCCATGACTTGCCCACACAATCAACCTGATTGTAAGAGATGCTCTGAAGGTGACAAAGCCCACTGTGGACAAAGTGAAAGCAGTTGTGAAATACTTCCACAGGAGCACAGTAGGTGCTGAAAAACTAAGGTCTACACAATGCCAGATGGGGATGCCTAAACTGAGGCCTAAACAAGACTGCACTACAAGGTGGAATTCAACATTTTATTTGTTGAAGCGGTTTCTTGAGTCAAAGGATGCCATCATCTATACCCTGGCCATTGTCAATGCACCTGTTGATGCTATGACCCAAGAGGAATGGGAGGAGGTGGAGGAGGTGTGCAGAGTCCTGGAAGCATTTGAGCAGGTCACTGTGGAGACCAGTGGAGAGAGGTACAGTAAGCAGTTATTACTACATCATTATTTAATCCAGTATTATATATGTATATGAGCAGTAGATGAGAATGTTGTATCAGTAGACAAAGCATGAACATGAACCTGAACTAATAAGTTACTGTTCTCTCTTTTCAGCTATGTGACAGCCTCAAAAATTATACTCCTGTGTAAGGGTCTGCAGTGAATCACAGCCATCCGCCAGAGAGAAGCAAATGTAACCACAGAACATGTGACAGAGTTGATGCACCCTATGTTCATCAATGGACAGAAAGTTTTACAGAATGGAATATAATAATGTGCTATCAGAAACCGCTGCACTTAACCTTGGGTTTAAGAAGTTAGCGTTCAGTGATGCCAGAGCGATTGATGAGGCTCTTCAATTAATAACCTCAGCTGCAGGGAGGAACAGCCCCAGCAGTCAGCTGGCTCAGGCGCCAGGGCAACAGGAAGAAGAGGGATCAGGTGGAGCAGAAGCACCAGCAGTAGTGCTACAAACGTCTGCTGTTTGGATGCTGTTTGACTGCAACTGGGGATGCTGCACGAAGGAATCCCTCAGCTGATGCCATAATGGAGGTCCGATCCTATTTGGAGGAGCCCCTCCTGGTGGAAGAACAAGGCCTCTGTCTACCCACGGTTTACTAAAGTCATGACAGGGAGACTCTGCATAGTGACCACATCCGTTCCCTCTGAGGGGGTCTTCTCGAAAACGGGATAAATAATTACTGAGAGAAGAAACCGCATCAGCCCCTCGAAAGTGAGGCAGCTTGCATTTCTGAATGCAAATCTCTCATAAAAGCCAAATATGGTCAGCATTGCTGTGTGCTGCTGGTTATAACATGGCAATAAAGAAGAGAGAGAAAAGAGCAGTTTAATGTTTTAAGTGGGATGCTGCAGTTTTTCAAATTGTTATTTATTTTTCTTTGATATGGTGCAATATTCTATTATGCTGTTCAGATTGTATTAGTTTTGAATGGTTATATTCACTTTGTTTATATACATTAAAAAGTTATACTTCAAATGCAAATGTTTAATAGCATTCTTTTTCATAACAAACCAATGCATTTTTAAATGCATTGTGGTTCAGGTAGAGTATGATTTCATTTAACACCAATCATAGTCAAACTAACGCAAACTGTTTGTCTCGAAAAATACAAACCCATTTGGGAGCCAAAAGTGCTGGCTCTTTTTGGTAAGCCCAAAATATATTTTATGACACCATCTTCACCTAGTGTCTTGATGAAGGCCACTGGACTGAAATTAAATGAATGCAACAACCATGTCTGAATCAGTAGCAAACATGGTCATGGGTGGTACTTGTAACTCAAAAATTAACTCGAAAGGCACCCTGAGAAATATGCAAATGAGGCTTAAAAACCTACAGCAGGGTTATTCAATTCCAGTCCTGGAGGGCCAAAACATTTCTGGTTTTGGATTTTTGTATGGTTCTTCAAAGAACCATGCCATTTATGATTCTTCAGAGAACCTAAAATGGTTCACACATGGCATTGCTCTCAAGAACCTTATTTGGCTCCAACTTGCACCTTTATTTTATGAGTGTAGGGTGGTTGTGGTGTGGTGCGCTGCGTTGGGTGACGGTGTTTGTCAGTAGCAGTGTCATTTTCATTTTGCAGTGTTCCCGCTAAGTGAAGGCTTTCTTTATGGCTTTGGCCCCTCTGACAGGTGTCCTCATCCCCCTTCATGGATGACAGGGCTTCCCAGGGCCGCCAGAGAGACAGGTGAAAAGGGAACACGCTGAGTGGCTGTCATACTTTTGTAAAAAGCCCAGGATACAGTCATTTAGGGGGGAAACATGGTCTTCTACGCTGGGGGAATTGCTGCCAATGGAATGTTTGAATGTTTCTTTCCCATGTCAAGGCTGGCACTAAATAGGGAAATTGTGATTAAAGCGGCGAATCCGAACGTCTGGTGCTTCGAGAGAAATTTTGTCTGTCAGCTGACTTCAGAAGTATGTCTCTTTTTTTTAGGCCTATTACTTTTTTTAAGGGATAACCACTCCAATCAGTTATTTGATTGCATCAGTGCATTTATGTACCAGGCAAATCAAATAACTCCAGTCTGAATAAATGTATCATTGAGATATTCGCTTTAAAAGGATTTAGGGCTCTATTGAATCAGTATTGCTGAAGTGTTACAGATTGCTCTAAATACATTTGATGGTAATTTCCGATTGAGCTGACATATGCAGCCTTCACCTTGAATTCAATCTCAGCTAACGCAGAAACATTGCCTTTAAATTTCAATCACGCTGTAACGCTGAACTTCCGCGATACAGATTGAATAGAGCCCCTAGTCATCTATCATCAGTTATGGATCGTGACAGTAATGATGCTTTGATCTAGAGGTCTTCATGGGACTGATTTTTTCATCCCACGGCTTTTCATACCAAACACTCTGTCTTTCATTCTGACTTCTACCCGCTCCCGCAAAATGTCCTAAAACCGACCGCAGTCCCGCGTATGTGACGCAGCTTGTTTGACAGCCATGGTCCAAGCAATTCTGCACCCTATTGGCTAGTGGTTCCCAACCAGGGGTACTTGGTTTATCCACAGGGAGTACTTGAGAAGACTCACGAGACCATATGCATACTGGTAAAATGCACACATGTCAAATGCTATATCAAAATGCGTAAAAATAACCTATGAAACAGGTTAAATATCCAGAGATTATCACATGGCCCATGATTAGGGTATCGGTTAGTGCTGAGCGATTCGTGTTTTTTGAGGGCGGTTTGGTTTGGTTTGGATTGAAAAAAAAAGTTTTGCGGATTTTAAATTCGCACATTTTTGGGACATTGAATGTACTATGCATAACGTGGGTTGAATGCTGTTGAATGCTGTTATATCATGGTAGTGACTGCCATTAGTGCTGATCACTTATTAACCATAATTTATTCACACTACTTACTTTATTATTTTTATTTGATAACTTTATTATTTCATTACATGTCATCATCTCACCTCTATAGAGCTGCTGCCGATGCCATCTGACAAAATCACAATTTTAGTAGTTCTTCAAATTGAATAAGACAATCAAGTGGTGATTTTACCATGTAAATCTTGGTGGGGCAAAAAAATAATTGCACTATAACAGTGACAAACGGTGCCCACAAAACTGTTAGAGCCTACATAAAGCTGTCTCAACAGCAGAGTCCCAACAGTAATCCCAACACCTTACCACTGCTACATTACCACTGCTATCAGCGGAGCCCTGTCTGGCAGAAAAACAGTTCATTCAGCCTCATTTACTGCCGTTTTTGAGATGTGCAAACTATGGCATAAGGGGACGACAAGCGGATGAGAGGCCATCCGTAATTTCGATTAAGACGTTAATGAGCGAGCTAGGACGTCAATATAACTATTTGTATATATATAACTATAATATAATAACTATTATAACTATTTGTTCAACACTTTTGAAATGTACAGCGACAGAATTCAGACCATGGGCCGTTCTTACAGTGTGCTCCCTGTACACCAAGTCAGAACCGTTTTCTAAATAAAGGGGTCATATAAGCAGACAATGAAAGCTCTTACAATATTTGATGATTACATTTCTCAAAAACAGGTTATAGGTTACATATGCGCCACCAAGTCAGAACAGTAGGCAAAATTAAGAAGTGATAATAGACCAAATTATTAGGGTGAGGCACATGGTCGACTAACAACTTACTACACAACATACACTTAGTATTACTTTCTTAGCTACAGTATACATATCTCCCTGGCATAATACATAATTTATACAGCACCATACAATACATTTTTGGACTCACCTTGTTGTGCTGTGTTCACTTGAACAGGAAGGTGGCGTGGGTGTCCTTCGTGGGCAAATTTTGGCATCAAGCTTTGTCATCAAAGTCTGACATTCTTTGGATTTATGGTGCTTTCAAGACTAGGGGAAAAAATGTTGAATCATCATGATGTCAGTGATCTCCAGGTCGTAGCTCTAGAAAGAGGCCCAGTTCCCAATTTACAATTCTCAGTTGAATATAAGTCATAGCAAATTTTTCCAGAGTCCCAGTTGTCTTGAACTCACTAATGTCAGATTTTGCAGTTCCGAGTTAACACTTGTTTTGGGTGCGGCACAAATCATGCTTCATTGACAGCATGGCCGATGTTGAATGTTTTTTCATTTTAAACTAGGAAAAGAGACCCTTAATCTTAGACTTAGACCACACAACCACTCCACTGAATAGCAGGCTAATGATTGCTTTGCAATGCTTGCATTGAGCCACAGATTCCTTCAGAACCACTCATTGTTGAATTTGCGATTTCCAACTTGTTGTGTAATGTTTATGTCAAATGGCCGATGAGCACTGATAAGTTTTATCTACAATTTCTCTTCATTATTTCTCTTCATATGACAATGATTAACAAGGATTTGCCAGTAGACTGTCGACTTCATCATGATAACTGCTAGCTAGGATTTTGAAAGTATGATGTTGACATGATCAGTCCAATACAAACTACTCTAGATATAACATGATTTGATGTCATTTTATCTGTGGCCAATGACCTTGAGCATTCTTGGATGTTTTGAGCTCTACCCTTAGATTTGGTGGTGACGTAGTGTGTGTCCCCATGAGGTGGTGACGTAGTGTTCCCATGAGTGACACAACAATGAGCCAATCACTGTGCAACGTGGTAGGCAAGGCTGAAACAACTGCATTTTGAAGCTGCCTTATTCAAGAAAATAAAAAGAGAGCATGTTTGTATGTAGCTTTATTAATTCAATGAGATATATATATATATTTTTTTTTACATTGTTTGCAAACTGATATGTGATATGCCCCACCTGCCCTGAATGATGGGTTGCCACTGGGGCAATCACTTAGATCAAATGTCTCCAAACTTTCCTAGCATGAGAGCTACTTAAAAAAAATACAAAAACATTGGTAAATCGCTCAGCACCACTATAGGTATTACTGGGCTATATCAGCCAATAGGCTAGACATAGTTTGAAAGAGAGCCAAAGTTGGAGCGAGAACAAACACTTGCACTTTCTCGTTCTCTTGAACTACATTTTAGGAGCGGGACGATTTGCATGCAGAGACAATATTTATTTCCAGACAATGTAGTAGGCCTAATCTATAGCTTAATCATATTTAGGAAGTTAATTTCCTTGGAAAGATAACTGCCCCATGCTTCTCCGCCCATGCATAGGCTAAAGCCCACTCGATTTAATAGAGACCATACGCACACCTGATCTTGCAAGCCCAACTAGGAGAGGTGAGATATGGCTAATGAACATGAAGCCGCAAGAATGATGAGAGCTGACACTTGCACTTTCTCTTACGTTTTGCATAGCTATAGCCTACCTTTTAGGAGCGGGATAATTTGCATGCAGAAACAAATACATGGGTTATCAATATTTATCATTTATAAATGATGATCAAATGTTTTGGTTGCACCGCGACTCATGTTGGTTGAGCGGCCTCCACCTTTTTCAATGATCAATATTTATTTGGAGAAACTGTAGTAAGCTGTGCCCAAATCATTTTTTTTTCTCCTTTGGAATGACAACTGTGCTGTGCTTCTCCACCTATGCAATTAATTGAAACCACACACATAGTCTATAGGCACACTTGATCTTGCACGCCCAACTAGGAGAGGAGAGGTGCTGCTGAACTTGAAGCAGTGAATTATGAGTGTGAAAAGTGCGACAAAGAGGAGTTTCAATACAATAGATTGACTCAATCATAACCTACAAAACAGAAAGTTGTCCATTTCCAAGTAGCCTAATGTGCGGGACTAACACATATTTTCATGCCAAAGTTGTCTGTCTGACGGCCTGCTCCAGCCATCAGCATGAAAAATGCAGACCACACCTCAATGATCTCTGTCAGGGCCCGTGGGTTTCCCGTGGGAACAGCCCTCTACTTTTATAATCTGTTCGCTTAATCTCTCACTGAGAGTAAACATCCTACTGACATGTTTTGAGAACATGACTATTATGCCTGATTCATTCTTTGGCCAAAGAAAGAACAATGTGAAAAGAAAATTATATGTGCCAGCATAGAGGTTCAGGTTAGCCCTATTGTGTGAATCAGTCATCATTTACCAAACAAAAATATAAACGCAACATGTAAAGTGTTGGTCCCATGTTTCATGAGCTGAAATAAAATATACCAGATTTGTTCCATACACACAAAAAGCCTATTTCTCTCAAATTCGGTGTATAAATGTGTTTATATCGCTGTTAGTGAGCATTTTTCCATTGTCAAAATAATCCATCCACACAGGTGTGGCATATGAAGAAGCTCATTAAACAGCATGATCATTATATATCATTATAAATCTTGTGCTGGGAACAATAAAAGGCCACTAAAATGTGCCGTTGTTAGACAACACAATACCACATATGTCTCAAGTTTTGAGGTACCGTGCACTTGGTATGCTGACTGCAAGAATGTCCACCAGAGCTGTTTCTAGATAATTCAATGTTAATTTCTCTACTAGATTTTTCTATCCAACGTCGTTTTAGAGAATTTAGAAGTATGTCCAACCGGCCTCACAACCACATACCACGTGTAACCATGCCAGCCCAGGACCTCCACATCTGGCTTCTTCACTTGCTGGATCGTCTGAATGTGGGGCAGGTTGGGGTGCTGATGAGTATTTCTATCTGTAATAAAGCCCTTTTGTGGGGAAAAACTCATGCTGATTGGCTGGGCCTTGCTCCCAAGTGGGTGGGCCTATGTCCTCCCAGGTCTACCCATGGCTGTGCCCCTACCCAGTCTTTTGAAATCCATAGATTAGGGCCTAATGAATTTATTTAAATTGACTGATTTCCTTGTATTAACTGTAACACGGTAAAATTGTTGCATGTTGCGTTTATATTTTTGTTCAGTATAATTAGATCATCACCATTGGAAAAGAGTAGGCCTAAATACTTGTGCCTGGGTTTTACCATCAACCTGACTTTCCGCCCTGTAGTTCAATAACAGTGTCCTGTGTTTCTTTCCTCATGACCACCCTCAGAAATCCCTCAGGAGTAGCTGCATTGGAAGCTACTCTTCCCGTATGTATGATTCCTGAGAAAAAAACAAGAATGACCAGTTCAATACACTGTCTCTCTTTGGTCCCCAATGCAATGGCTAATGGTTTGTGGTCTCTCCAGAGTACTATATCTGCCTAACTTCTCCGACATAACTCTCCTATCCTACATTGGCCTCCCACATCATGCTACGCTAGCTATGCTACACTGTGTTTCATGCACAATCACTCTAGTCTCACGTTACTAAACCAGTCGCATGCCTGATGAAGCCTGTTCGTACTGATTCCCTGTTCCCCCTTGTCTTCTCCTTTCCAAACTCTGATGTGTGCCTTCCCATCCCCGCACGGAGCATTGTCACGGTTCCCTTGGAAAGGGACCACATGAACGCCTCACTGGTAGGATCATTATTAATTATCATCAGGTACAATTAATGGGCTGATACAACAACCACCCCAGGAATTTCACATCCTGTCATGTGTCTCTCGGCTGTGATGTGTCCTGCTCAAATCTGTAGTTGATTGGTGGGCATGTTTTTTACAAGAAGAAAATGCTATTGCCACAAGTGATGTCATCGAATGTTCCTTGTTACGTGACAGGCATGACAGCAGTGCCAAAGATGTGTCAATTATTTCCACCTTGATGTTTGAAAAGTTAGACTGAAGTTAAACAATACGTCTTGATATGCAAAATAGTTATACGTTTTTTATAGAGGTAATGCCTTGATTATTTGATTACTCAAAAGGTTTGGTAGTTATGTGATTTGATAATGCACATGAAAAAACATTGCTGGACAACCTATGGATTATAATCAACAGCTTGTAAATTGAACAAGCTGTTCAAGGAATATTCCCTAATATACCTTGGATAACATCTGTAGCTATAGCTTATGCCAGGTAAAGCAATGTACCTGAGGCATTCTTCCTCAGTGCTGACACTCTATTCTTAACTAACTGCCCACAATTCTCAAGGGCCAGCCAGCCAGTCTGGCTACAAATGTGTGTAAATCTTATCGACGTTTTTTAGTTCTGGTACAAAGAATGATTTCAAACACTCTGACCAGACATGGAAGAGAAAGAAAAGCCAGCCAGGGAATGGATCGGCTCTGGTACTAATCTTTAGCTCTGACAGGTCTCTTTGTCTCTCCGTGCCTCCGACCTCTTCGCTGTTTATGCCTTCAAGACAAAACCCCCAGACAACAACTCCAGACAGACAGAAAGACAGAGACTCAATGAAGCGGTAATCACTCCAGCCCATCTCAGGGGTGAGGAATTACATCAGAGTAATTGATTGGCAGTCAGTAATCAAAACCTCTAAGTAATTATACCCTGTCTTGGCGATGACTGCCCTAATGAAGATATATTTGTACTGTAAAGAGCTGAGGCGATTTATCTCCCAGTGCCTTGTTAAAGATCAGGATGCAGAATCAAGGGCGTTCAGGGAGGCATTTGAGGATAGGTCGGGCTGAACCGCATAACCATGGTGACCCATTACGTATCCGCAAGCTGATTGGGGGGGATTCTGCCCCATCCCAGTGAGAGGTGACAGCAAGCAAGCAAAACACTACACTGTTAGAAAAAAAGTTCTGAGTATAACCGTGTAGGGTTCTTCAGTTTGTCCCCATAAGGGAACCCTTTTTGGTACAGGTAGAACCCTTTGCAGTGTTCTACTTAAAACCCTCTATGTAGGGTTCTTCATAGAATCCCCTGTAAATGGTTCTACCTAGAACTGTCTATGAAGGGTTCTGCCTCTCTTAAATGTTATTCTTAGAACCATCTACGAAGGGTTTGAAAGATAACCCTTTTATATTTGAAGGGTTTTTCCTAGAACCCTCCATTAATGGTTCCACCAGCCGTATTAGCCTTTAAAATTAAACACTTTATGAAAAGACATGACATACACCACGGTTCAGAAGGCCAGCATCCCAGAGTCACCTCTTCACTGTCGACGTTGAGACTGGTGTTTTGCGGGTACTATTTAATGAAGCTGCCAGTTGAGGACTTGTGAGGTGTTTCTAAGTGACTCCAAACTTTTGAACGGTAGTGTGCATCATAAGGCCTTTCTTTGAGGGACCAGTGGTGTTAGGAAACTCCTAGTTTACAGGCCACATCAAGTCTGCAGTTCACCTCTTGCAAAGTGATGTGAAATTCCTATTGCTAGATTGAGGAGATCCAACAATTGGAACTTTTAACCCATTTAATCCCAAATTTCACTGGAAAAGTACATGAAAAAATGTGCTTTATGGTCGGTCACAATTGTGACCGGTGGGATAATGTTACGTATGCTAAATTAACATATTTCTCCTCTGCAGTTATCAAAGTTCTTAGAAATCCCAACCCAGTTATAAGCACATTTAAAACTGTCACTAGCAGTCCCCAGCATTGCCTCTAGAATGCCCCGTCACATTCTAGTCTGACTATTTTACACATCAAAACCCTTATACAACACGATATGAATACCGACAAACAACCATCATCGTATTTCAACATTGTTACATTATTGTAACATACATTGTAACAGTGCTACTTTAGTGCAACATGTATTGAAACATCAATATTGTAACTTTATTGTAACATTTGAACTTGTACTTTAGGGCAATATTCATTGTAACATTGTCATTGTGACATTTTAGTGCAACATTCACCAACAACTGTAGTCATTTGATTCCTTCCCACTGAACATAAAGGTAACATTTAGGATAGAAGTAGCCTGTAGAATATGCATTCAAGTAGAGGCCTACACTGAACCTCTATGAGATATATATATATATATATATATATATATATATATATATATATATATATATATATATATATATATATATATCTCATAGAGGTAGGCTTCAGAACCAAGTGCAAGATTAGTTTGTGCATCACTATTTTAAACTGTGATCAGTCAGACCTACTGTCATACAGTATGTCTTGAATCAATTGACCTTCTTTTCCAAAAACATTTGTCGTTTTGATGGTCTTTTTCGTCAACCTTTCTTTTCTTCCTAGAGTCCGTTGTACTGCTTCTCCTCACCCTTTATCGACTTTTCTATTTTTATTATATTGTCTTTTTCAGCCCTTTTTCATTCACTCTTATCTCCTTTTCTACTGTCCATGGTATATCTTGACACACTCAATGTGCAGTGGCGCTTTGCATTTCTCACATGCATAGGTAGTACGTTTGTCACAATGACGACTCCTCTGGAACCGGTGCATTGTGTTGATTGGCCAGTGAGAAGCTTTGTCATATCTTGCCTAAACTTCAACAGTAGCAGCCAGTAAAGATCTCCTGCTGTGGCTCAGTGGTTTTGTGCCAAACTTTTGCATATTTGGGCTGTATACTATGTGTTCTGGAATCACATTGGTGGAAGGCCTCTTTGATCATTTGAACACTCAATCTTTTTATTTTTGACCACCTGCAGCTTTTCCCTTGCTCTTCTGGCTGACCCCTATGGCTTGTAGAGGCCCTTGGCTCTTCTGGCTGACCCCTTATGGCTTGTAGAGGCCCTTGGCTCTTGTGGGTGGGGGGGGGGGGGGGGGTATGGGGTTGATAACGTTGTTCCTGTCATGATCTGTTTGCATAAGTTCAGCATATGCATTCAACAGCCCTCCTGACAAATGGCCTGTCCATAGTCCATATCTGACCCATCGCTATCACAATCACTCAGGACAGCATCTTTCTCATTTTGAGGGATAACTGCAATGTTGCATGCCTTGTCTGGGCAGTTACCTAGATCCAACATATCCAGAACATGACTCTAAGTGAAACCAAAAGAAAGAACAGAGTGGAAAGTTAGGTAGAACAAGAACTATGCATGTGTATAAGTGTGTACACCTAGATGCACTGTGTTATCCCACCGGTCACTATTGTCGCCGTCAACATGTTTACTCATTCTATTACCACACTGAACAAAGTTGAGTAATTGCACATGCATATATCACTACTAGACACTTTAAAGATGATGTGTACCAAAAATCTTTGTCCCATCTTTATGTTAACATACTTTACTAACCTTTTGTTTGGGAGCTTTGATGCAGCCATCCTCTTTTCATGGTGCAACCAGGAAGTAAACTCTGGTCATGTGACAATTTACACTAAACATGTGACACTGCACATACTTCATTGAGACCCTTTATTATTTCAATATTTTCTGTAAATGCATTGATACATAATTCAGTAACATTTATAGAGCTTTATAACTGGAAAGGTTTTTTTACAGTCACTATTGTGACCGATGGGATTAAATAGGTTAATCACCCACAACCTGCATTCAGAATGGATGCCAGGATAAGGACATTGTCTGTTGGGACTACCTAAATTATCTAAACTAGGACAACTATCTTAGTAATGAGTGCAATAAGTACAAATCCTAACAGATTGGATTGGTTTATAAAAAAAATAGATTCATCTTTGTGTGGCATAAGATTAATCAACCAATCAATGTATATGCAAAAACACAGGCATTGAAACAAAAATAAATCTGAAAATTAACCTGCAATAGCGCATGATGGGAAATATGATAATGATGGGTGAGGTTTTGATTATTTTACACAATCATCCTCAACTCTGGTTATTAAAGAGGAACTGCACCTGCTGATTCGGGTCGTTTTTTGGCTTGGCTTGACGGGAGCCTAACGTGAATTGGCTTGGGGGTGTGGTTTGATGTGGGTGTTTCTTGTGTGTGTCTTTGCCACCACCAAGACACACCCATCTGTCAGAACCTTGCCCGCAGTTGTTTCCCCCCCACTCAATCACAATAAATAAAAGTCCTGCAGGTATGGTGAAATGCCGGAGGAAGCTTTGAATAGGTCAGTAGCCTACAGAGTTTTTTGAGAATAATGCAATTCCTAAATTATGTAGATATTCTACATGTGTTTTGACAACTTTCAAATGTAGTAACCGGTCCATGTAGAATACACAACCATTTAAATAATACCATAGAAGCAGTGTTCTGCTCATAGAACAATGTGGACCTTTCACCTTTCATTGTCGTTCCCAGCCGATACAGATACTGTGCCTAGAGGCATTTTGTCTGGTGGTAATGAGGCTACCTTGGCAAACATGTCAGGGTGGTCATATCTTCTTGTGTGGTGTCCCTGATCCTGGTGCCCAAGGTTTCTCCCTCCCCATATTGACTGATACCATTCAATTCAATAATAAAAAAAGACAATTCAAGTAAGGGTTGTCTGGTAGAAAATGTATGCCGAGTGCCAGGTCCCTCTCCATTTAGAGACATCAGAATCAAGCCTGTCTGTCAGTCTGGACATCATCACATCATCTTGCAAGTCTCCAAGTGCTGACTCCATAGATGCGTCTGTGAACACGTACACAGTCACTGTTCGATTTTTGTTTTATCTGACTAGGCATGTCAGTTAAGAACAAATTCTTATTTACGATGACGGCCTACCAGAAGGCAAAAGGCCTGCGGGGACGGGGGCTGAGATTTAACACAAATTTAATAAATAAATATAGGACAAAAAACACATCACGACAAGAGAGACACCATAACACAACATAAAGAGAGACCTAAGACAACAACATAGCATGGCAGCACCACATGAAAACACAGCATGATAGCAACCCAACGTGACAACAACGATGACCGTTGGTGAGCAGGCAAAAGGTGAGGCTGGAAGCAAGGTATTTGCCAGCACCCAATTGATGGGGCATGGCAACGTAGATCCGCTCCTGACCCCTCATCAACGATACTCGTCGATCACACATAAACACAGACAGAGCACTGATTACATTATCAATGGTGGTTATGATAAGCATGGTGGAACCAACCTGATTGCAGCATTCACCTTTCGATTTCACTTCAGATATCATGATATGTGAATTGAAATAGAATGGTAAACGCAGCAATCAGGCTGGGTCCACCAGGCAAGGTTATGGAGGTGAATTGGGACACAACTCTAAACTGTTTTGACCTTTGACCAGGTCAAATGTCACCAACCAGATTCAAGTGTCCTGCCTGTTCCATTTATAGGAACGCTCAAAGCGTGGGCATGTCTGCGTGATTCTCGGGGTCCCCTTGCTGGTCTTCTCTATGTTGCATATTCGACTGCCAACTAGACATCTCTTGAACAACTGCAGCAGGCAATCCTCATAAACAATGTACTTCCTCATCTTATGAGGTGGGGTTGACTAGGAGAACCTGTGACAGGGGGATACAATAGAGAGCCAAGTGGTAGAACCCTATCCCTCAGCAAAGAACCCTTTTGGAACCTTTTCTTCTAAGAGTGTAGAACTTAGCCGCTTTATATGAGTATTTTCAACGTTTGCTCTATACGCTATCAAAATGATTCAGTTCTCCAATGCTTGCAAAGAAGGGCACCTATTAGTAGATGGGGGAAAAAGAAGACATTGAATATCCCTTTGATGAAGTTATTAATTACACTTTGGTTGGTGTATCAATACACCCAGTCACTACAAAGATACAGGCACCCTTCCTAACTCAGTTGCCGGAGAGGAAGGAAAACGCTTAGGTTTTTCAATGGTAACTTTAAAACGGTTATAGAGTTTAAACTTGTTATAGCTTCAATAAATATTACTACAAATATTTATATTCATGAAATCACAAGTGCACTATAGGAAAACACAGCTTAGCCTTTTGTTAATCCACCTGTCATGTCAGATTTTGAAATGATGCTTTACAGTGAAAGCAATCCAAGCTTTTGTGTAAGTTTATCGTTTAGCTTGGTCATGAAAATCAGAAAAGCAATCAAATGAATCGTTTACATTTGATGATCTTTGGATGTTTTCACTCATGAGACTCCCAGTTACACAACAAATGTTCCTTTTGTTCCATAAAGATGATTTTTATATCCAAAATCCCTCGGTTTGTTTGCCAAGTTATGTTCAGAAATCCACAGGAAAGAGCAGTCACGAGAACGCAGACGGAAATTCCAAATAGTTTCCATAATGTCCACAGAAACATGTCAAACGTTTTTTCTAATTATTCCTCAAGTTGTTTTTAAAATATATAATCAATAATATATCAACCGCAAATGTCTTTCACAGTAGGAGAGTGAAAAGCAATGGCTGCCCAAACTCTGTTGCGCGAGCAAAACCACTTGACGCGATGTTATCGTTCTGGCTCATTTTTTAAAATAAAAGCCTGAAACTATGTCTGAAGACTGTTGACACCTTGTGGAAGCGATAGGAAAAGGAAACTGGTTCATATCCCTTTAAATCCAGCAAAGGGAGGCTATGGAACATGGAGTTTTCAAAATAGAAGCCACTTCCTGTTTTGATTTTCCTCAGGGTTTCGCCTGCAATATCAGTTCTGTTGTACTCACAGACAATATTTTGACGGTCTTACGGCTTTCTTCTTGCGAAGGAGAGGTGGACCAAAACGCAACGTGGTTATAGTTCATGGTTCTTTAATAAGAAAACTCAAACATGAACAAACTACAAAACAATAAACGTGAAAACCGTAACAGTCCTAACTGGTCCTAACTGGTGCATAAAACACAAAGACAGGTAACAAACAAAATACCCAAAGAATATGGCTGCCTAAATATGGTTCCCAATCAGAGACAACAATAAACACCTGCCTCTGATTGAGAACCAATCTAGGCAACAATAGACTTACCTAGACACCTAAACTGAACACAACCCCATAAATCTACAACAAAAAAAAACTAGACAAGACAAAACACATAAATCCCCCATATCACACCCTGGCCTAACAAAAAATAATAAAGAAAACAAAGATAACTAAGGCCAGGGCGTGACAGTACCCCACTCCACCATAGTCTTAGTCCTCTTTTTTAGCGTCCTTTGAGTGGCGACTCTCGCCACCGACCTTGGCCTAGTAACCCTAACAAAGGGCCCACCTGGACTGAGGGGTGCCTCATTACTGAGGAAGCTCAGGACCGAGTGGTAGCTCAGGACTGAGGGGTAGTTCAGGACTAAGAGGTAGCTCAAGCAGGTTGACGGCTCTGGCAGATCCTGGCTGAATGGCGGCTCTGGCGGATCCTGGCTGAATGGCAGCTCTGGCGGCTCCTGGCTGACTGGCGGCTCTGGCGGATCCTGGCTGACTGGCGGATCCTGGCTGACTGGCAGCTCTGGCGGATCCTGGATGGCTGGCAGCTCTTGGCTGACTGGCGGATCCTGGCTGACTGGCGGCTCTGGCAGATCCTGGCTGACTGGCGGCTCTGGAAGATCCTGGCTGACTGGCGGCTCTGGAGGATCCTGGCTGACTGGCGGCTCTGGAGGATCCTGGCTGACTGGCAGCTCTGGAGGATCCTGGGTGACTGGCGACTCTGGCGGCTCCATGCTAACTGGCGACTCTGGCGGCTCATGACAGACGGGAGACTCTGGCGGCTCATGCCAGACTGGAGACTCTGGCGGCTCTGGACAGACGGGAGACTCTAGCGGCTCTGGACAGACGGAAGACTCTAGCGGCTCTGGACAGACGGGAGACTCCAGCTGCTATGGACAGACGGGAGACTCTAGCGGCTCTGGACAGACGGGAGACTCTAGCAGCTCTGGACAGACGGGAGACTCTAGCAGCTCTGGACAGATGGGAGACTCTTGCAGCTCTGGACAGACAGGAGACTCAAGCAACTCTGGACAGACGGGAGACTCAAGCAGCTCTGGACAGATGGGAGACTCTGGCAGCTCTGGACAGACGGGCAGCTCCGGCAACGCTGGAGAGGAGGAAGGCTCTGGCAGCGCTGGACAGATGAGCTCTGGCGCCTCTAGACTGAGGGGCTCTGTCGCCTCTGGACTGAGGGGTGGAAGCTCTGGCAGCGCCGGACAGGCGGGAGACTCCGGCTGCGCTGGAAAGGCAAGGCGCACCATAGGCCTGATGCGTGGTGCCGGCATTGGTGGTACTGGGCCGAGGACACGCACCTCAGGGCGAGTGAGAGGAGCTGCCACCGGAGGGCTGATGCGTGGAGGTGGTACTGGATAGACCGGACCGTGCAGGCGCACTGGAGCTCTTGAGCACCGAGCCTGCCCAACCTTACCTGGTGGAATGCTCCCGGTCGCCCTGCCTGTCTGGCGAGGTGGAATAGCCCGCACTGGGCTGTGCAGGCGAACCGGGGAAACCATGCGCAAGGCTGGTGCCATGTACGCTGACCCAAGGAGACGCACTGGAGACCAGATGCGTAGAGCCGGCTTCATGGCACCTGGCTCGATGCCTATTCTAGCCCGGCCGATCTGAGGAGCTGGTATGTACCGCACCGGGCTATGCAGCCGCACTGGGGACACTGTGCCCTCCACAGCATAACACGGTGCCTGCCCGGTCTCTCTCGCCTTCCGGTAAGCACAGGAAGTTGGCGCAGGTCTCCTACCTGGCTTCGCCACACTTCCTGTGTGCCTCCCCCAAGACATTTTTGGGGCTGACTCTCGGGCTTCCTTGCCAGCCGTGTTCCCTCTTATCGCTGGCTCCTCTCTCCGGTTGCCTCTGCTCTCCTAGCTGCCTCCACCTGTTCCCATGGGAGGTGATCCTTTCCCGCCAGGATCTCCTCCCAAGTTTAGCAACCCTTGCCGTCCAACACATCATCCCATGTCCATTTCTCCTTGCGCTGCTCCTGCTGCAGCTGCCTGTCACCACGCCGCTTGGTCCTGTTGTAGTGGGTGATTCTGTCACGGCTTTCTTCCTGGGAAGGAGAGGTGGACCAAAACGCAGCGTGGTTATAGTTCATGGTTCTTTAATAAGAAAACTCATACATGAACAAACTACAAAACAATAAACGTGAAAACCGTAACAGTCCTAACTGGTGCAGAAAACACAAAGACAGGAAACAATCACCCACAAAATACCCAAAGAATATGGCTGCCTAAATATGGTTCCCAATCAGAGACAACAAAAAACACCTGCCTCTGATTGAGAACCAATCGAGGCAACATAGACTTACCTAGACACCTAAACTGAACACAACCCCATAAATCTACAAAAAAAACATAGACAAGGCAAGACACATAATTCACCCATATCACACCCTGGCCTAACCAAAATAATAAAGAAAACAATGATAACTAAGGCCAGGGGGTGACAGTTTTGGAAACTTTAGAGTGTTTTCTATCCAATACTAATAATAATATGCATATAAAGTGGGGGAAAAAGTATTTAGTCAGCCACCAATTGTGCAAGTTCTCCCACTTAAAAAGATGAGAGAGGCCTGTAATTTTCATCATAGGTACACTTCAACTATGACAGACAAAATGAGAGAGAAAAAAATCCAGAAAATCACATTGTAGGATTTTTAAAGAATTTATTTGCAAATTATGGTGGAAAATAAGTATTTGGTCACCTACAAACAAGCAAGATTTCTGGCTCTGACAGACCTGTAACTTCTTCTTTAAGAGGCTCCTCTGTCCTCCACTCATTGCCTGTATTAATGGCGCCTGTTTGAACTTGTTATCAGTATAAAAGACACCTGTCCACAACCTCAAACAGTCACACTCCAAACTCCACTATGGCCAAGACCAAAGAACTGTCAAAGGACACCAGATACAAAATTGCAGACCTGAACCAGGCTGGGAAGAGTGAATCTGCAATAGGTAAGCAGCTTGGTTTGAAGAAATCAACTGTGGGAGCAATTATTAGGAAATGGAAGATATACAAGACCACTGATAATCTCCCTCGATCTGGGGCTCCACGCAAGATCTCACCCCGTGGGGTCAAAATGATCACAAGAACGGTGAGCAAAAATCCGAGAACCACACAGGGGGACCTAGTGAAGCCTACCATCAGTAACACACTACGCCGCCAGGGACTCAAATCCTGCAGTGCCAGACGTGTCCCCCCTGCTTAAGCCAGTACATGTCCAGGCCCGTCTGAAGTTTGCTAGAGAGCATTTGGATGATCCAGAAGAGGTTTGGGAGAATCCAAAGAACACCATACCTACTGTGAAGCATGGGGTGGAAACATCATGCTTTGGGGCTGTTTTTCTTCAAAGGGACCAGGACAGGAAAGAATGAATGGGGCCATGTATTGTGAGATTTTGAGTGAAAACCTCCTTACATCAGCAAGGGCATTGAAGATGAAACGTGGCTGGGTCTTTCAGCATGACAATGATCCCAAACACACCGCCCGGGCAACAAAGGAGTGGCTTCGTAAGAAGCATTTCAAGGTCCTGGAGTGGCCTAGCCAGTCTCCAGATCTCAACCCTATAGAAAATCTTTGGAGGGAGTTGAAAGTCTGTTGCCCAGCAACAGCCCCAAAACATCACTGCTCTAGAGGAGATCTGCATGGAGGAATGGGCCAAAATACCAACAACAGTGTGTGAAAACCTTGTGAAGACTTACAGAAAACATTTGACCTCTGTCAGTGCCAACAAAGGGTATATAACAAAGCATTGAGATAAACTTTTGTTATTGACCAAATACTTATTTTCCACCATAATTTGCAAATAAATTCATTAAAAATCCTACAATGTGATTTTCTGGAATTTTTTCTCATTTTGTCTGTCATAGTTGATTGAAGTGTACCTATGATGAAAATTACAGGCCTCTCTCATCTTTTTAAGTGGGAGAACTTGCACAATTGGTGGCTGACTAAATACTTTGGCCCCACTGTATTAGCAACTGAGACTGAGGAGCTGGCCGTTTACAATGGGCACCTTTCCATCCAAGCTACTCAATACTGCCCCTGCAGCCATATGAAGTTAATGGCTGTGATAGGAGAAAACTGAGGATGGATCAGCAACATTGTAGTTACTTCACAGTACCAACCTAATTGACAGTGTGAAAATAAGGAAGCCTGTATAGAATACAAATATTCCAAAATGTGCATCCTGTTTGCAACAGTTGACTAAAGTAATTCTGCTAAAAATGTAGCAAAGCAATTACATTTTACAAAGTGTTATGTTTGGGAAAAATACACTGCTCAAAAAAAATAAAGGGAGCACTTAAACAACACAATCTTTCTCCAAGTCAATCACACTTCTGTGCAATCAAACTGTCTACTTCGGAAGCAACACTGATTGACAATAAATTTCACATGCTGTTTTGTAAATGGAATAGACAACAGGTGGATATTATAGGCAATTAGCAAGACACCCCAATAAAGGAGTGGTTCTGCAGGTGGTGACCACAGACCACTTCTCAGTTCTTATGCTTCCTGGCTGATGTTTTGGTCACTTTTGAATGCTGGTGGTGCTTTCACTCTAGTGGTAGCATGAGACGGAGTCTACAACCCACACAAGTGGCTCAGGTAGTGCAGCTCATCCAAGATGGCACATCAATGCGAGCTGTGGCAAGAAGGTTTGCTGTGTCTGTCAGCGTAGTGTCCAGAGCATGGAGGCGCTACCAGAAGACAGGCCAGTACATCAGGAGACGTGGAGGAGGCCGTAGGGGGGCAACAACACAGCAGCAAGACCGCTACCTCCGCCTTTGTGCAAGGAGAAGCAGGAGGAGCACTGCCAGAGCCCTGCAAAATGACCTCCAACAGGCCACAAATGTGCGTGTGTCTGCTCAAACCGTCAGAAACAGACTCCATGAGGGTGGTATGAGGGCCCGACGTCCACAGGTGGGGGTTGTGCTTACAGCCCAACACCATGCAGGACGTTTGGCATTTGCCAAAGAACACCAAGATTGGCAAATTCGCCACTGGCGCCCTGTGCTCTTCAAAGATGAAAGCAGGTTCACACTGAGCACATGTGACAGACGTGACAGAGTCTGGAGACGCCGTGGAGAACTTTCTGCTGCCTGCAACATCCTCCAGCATGACCGGATGGGCAGTGGATCAGTCATGGTGTGGGGTGGCATTTCTTTGGGGTTCCGCACAGCCCTCCATGTGCTTGCCAGAGGTAGCCTGACTGCCATTAGGTACCGAGATGAGATCCTCAGACCCCTTGTGAGACTATATGCTGGTGCGGTTGGCCCTGGGTTCCTCCTAATGCAAGACAATGCTAGACCTCATGTGGCTGGAGTGTGTCAGCAGTTCCTGCAAGAGGAAGGCATTGATACTATGGACTGGCCCGCCCGTTCCCCAGACCTGAATCCAATTGAGCACATCTGGGACATCCCCAGGCATTGTAGGGAGGTCATACAGGCACGTGGAGGCCACACACACTACTGAGCCTAATTTTGACTTGTTTTAAGGACATTACATCAAAGTTGGATCAGCCTGTAGTATGGTTTTCCACTTTAATTTTGAGTGTGACTCCAAATCCAGACCTTCATGGGTTGATAAATTTGATTTCCATTGATCATTTTTGTGTGATTTTGTTGTCAGCACATTCGACTATGTAAAGACAAAAGTATTTAATAATATTTCATTAATTCAGATCTAGGATGTGTTATTTTAGTGTTCCCTTTATTTTTTTGAGCTGTGTATAATACAACAAAACTGAGTACCACTCTTCCTATTTTCAAGGATAGTGGTGGCTGTATCATGTTATGGGTATGCTTGTAATCATTAAGGACTAGGGAGTTTTTCGGAATGAAAAATGGCACAGGCAAAATCCTAGAGGAAAACCTGGTTCAGTCTGCTTTCCACCAAACACTGCCAAATGATTTCACCTTTCAGCGGGACAATAACCTAAAACACAAGGCCAAATCTAGACTGGGATTGCTTAACAATAAGACAGTGAATGTTCCTTAGTGGCCGAGTTATAGTTTTTCTTAAATCTGCATGAAAATCTATGGCAACACCTAAATATGATTGTCTAGCAGTGATCAACAACCAATTAGACAGATCTTGAATTATTTTGAAAAGAATAATGGGCAAATGTTGCACGTTTGCAGGTGTGGAAAGCTCTTCGAGACTTATCCAGAAATACTCTGCAATTGCTCTCAGAGTTGATTCTTCAAAATATTGACTCAGGGGTGTGAATACTTATGTAAATGAGATATTTCTGTATTTCATTTTCCCAAAAAATTGCAAACATAAAAAAACAAACATTGTTTTACCTTTGTCATTGTGTGTAGATGGGTGAGAAAAAAATATCAACTTAATCCATTTTGAATTCAGGCTGTAACACAACAGGATGTGGAATAAGTCAGGAGGTATGAATACTTTCTGAAGGCACTGTATCTACCTCCATTACCTCGGACTCAGTACTGGTACCCCGTTTACATAGCCAAGTTATTGTTACTCATTGCGTGTTTATTCCTCGTGTTATATTACCTTTCTATTATAAAAAAAATGTCTCTGCATTGTTGGGAAGGGCCCGTAAGTAAGCCTTTCACTGTTAGTCTACACCAATTTTTTACAAAGAAGATATGACAAATAATATGTTATTTGATTTGAACAATAGTCCTATAAATCTACCCTAATAATCCTCACTAATCATGGAACTGTGATGACAACGTTCCAGTCATCGTAAATCTAACACCATCCTCCAGGTATAAACTGCTGCATGGTCTGCATTACATAATGATGTCCCAAATTATTGCACAACTTGTAATGTGTTAGCCTAATATGATCCACGTTTGCTAGCGATCTTCAGAAACTACTAGTCAAACGTGACAGAGGAAAGAAAGGTAGCAATGTGATGGCATGATGCAAATGTACGGAAATGAACACTAAAGTGACAGTTATAAATGTATGTGGGTATGACTGATGGTGGCATCTGCTCGTGTCTAATATTTAACACGATACAAATTGTTTTTAAAAATACACTGAAAAGTCCAGGCATATATTTCTAGAAATCACAAACCAACTTGGTAGGTTAGGCGCTATACTATATATGAATGGCTACAGAAGCCTATAGTTTGGGTCTCCAAATTTCATCCCTCAAAGTAATGAGGCTAGAATTTCATAAACTTTACTGTGGAAAAGCTGATATGTTGATGTGGTTTAGTTTGCTGCCGTATGACTGGTTTCACATTTATCTCCAGCGATCATAAGGTAAAACATATATAAAACAATTGTAATTTAGATTTACAATCCCCTTGTCCAAACGGCTTACTCATTTACCTCGCTCTTATCAATAGCTCTTAAAAAATTTGAAATTACAGTGCATGGAGAATAGTGTTATTTCTATGGAAAAAACTAAGTAGATGTTGTTCCACTTGGAATCGACATGTTGCTCAAGCTTATTCATCATTTGACCGGAACATAAAAGTGTTTGAATTATGAGGGATCTAAGTCCAGGTCAGAATACGGTCTATATGTAGACACACCTCCTCCAAACCTTAATTTCTGTGAGCTCCACCCCAAAAGTACAGCGGGTGAATAGCATGCTTTTCTCATGCTTAAGTTCAAGATCAGAATACGTGTCAGGACTTTACTTGTTCAGATGGTTTCCAGTTCCGGGTGGCAGGTATGCTTTCTTTTGCAAATTACTATGAATGAACTGACTTACTGTATTTCCCGAAACTTGTCAATACTAAACATTTTATTAAGGTGTGGGACATTCATTGTTTGACGAGAAATAACTAGCAGGTCTATTACAATCCAGCATCTAGAATTTGTCTGTCCACAATTCAACCGTGGGAACATGGTGGCTCACAACAACAGGCAACAGAAAGAAATGGCCGCCACGATACGAGAGATTGTTCGTGAGGAGGTTACCTCTGCCCCTCAACTTACAAAGTGGATACCTGCTAAAGGGGATACCTATTCAACCAAATTGGAAAGCCTGGAGAAGACAGCCAATGCGACAGAGGTGTGACTCCATGACCTGGAAACCGCGCAAGCTAAGTTGGAAGGGATAATCAAACTCATTAAAGAGAAAAAGGAATCACTTGAAAATAATTGCCGTAAATTCAGTGTGTGGGTCACAGGGCTTGGAACTGGTTTGGAAGCAGACAACCCATCTTCCTTCAAAAGCAATCTTTTTTTATGAACTGTTCGTGCAGGAGAAGCTGGGTCCCAGCTCAAGACTTCTTCAAGAAGCACATCA
The DNA here is from genome assembly GCF_036934945.1 of Oncorhynchus masou masou. NCBI lineage: Eukaryota > Metazoa > Chordata > Actinopteri > Salmoniformes > Salmonidae > Oncorhynchus > Oncorhynchus masou. Next base: position 44,191,861 of record NC_088222.1, read on the forward strand.
AACCCAACACACAAGGGGACAAGCCAACAGATGGAACCGCATGACTGGCTCATTATTCAGGTATGCTATCCATGCGGAATCAAGCAGCCTAGCCTATGGCTATGATGCTCTCCTCAGCGTAAGAAGATTATGAAGGCACCTCTTATGTGTGGGTACAAGGAAGAAAAGTACTATTATTGCTGAGCATGTAACTTGTTATAATTATATTGCCTATGGTCCAGGTCATTTACACAATGATGGACATTATATGGATCCTACATCTATCCTATTTTTGACTGTTTAGGCATTAGGCTTGCATATCTGTCATATGGGATTTTTGTCTTAATTTTCATATTTTTTTTCTTTGTTCCACACCCCTACTCACCAAGCCTGCTAACTTAATTGTAAAGGTCTGAATTGGTTACTTATTTGGTTTTACTTTATTATGCATCCAACAAATGCATCCAACAAGTTTGTAGAGTCATACGCTTGATGTAATGATTGTATGCTAGGAATATGGGTCCAAGCACTAAACCTTTGACTACTTTAACACACATATAAGTGAATTTGTCCCAATACTTTTGGTCCCCTAAAAGTAATTTCTAAATGGTTCACCCAATATGGATGAAAATACCCTCAAATGAATGTGGGGGGTTTGGAAGGAGACATGTTAGGATGGGGAGTTTGGGTGGGCCTACCTGTTTTTGCTTCTCTTTTATTTCCTTACCAATTTTATTATTACAAAATCCTGTTGATAAATATGCTAATGTCTCTGTATGTTGCAGCCTATGGGTACACGTGGTATAAACTGTGTAAATTGACATGAATATACCTTTAACTCTCCCTCCCCCAAAGAAAAAGCTGGTCAAAAAAATGTAGTAGAAAAGAATAAGTGTAGAGAAAAAGTTCATAAAAAGGGAAATAAGTTTAATTTACGCCCGCTTAACTTGGGTCGGAATTCCCCCTTCATGCATTGGTAGTTCAATAAATAGTATTAAGCATTATTGTCTCATGTATAATTCAATATAATATGTAAGTGGGAAGCTCAGTTAGTAAGTGGTTACCCAACCATATCACCCCTGAAATCATTGGCCAAATGCAGTTTTTACTGCAGTCTTATTGTATGATGTGGTACAGATTCTGATCCAAGTTTGTTTTAAATGCTTTTGTTAACAACTGGCACAGCTTTACACAGCTACAGTAAAGAAGTAGGCTAAAGTGTATAGAAAAAACAATTCAGTAACCAGATGGTGTTCAGTAGGGCACACCGTTTATGTGCCCTATCCAACAGCTGTTTTTTGTTACTGGACAAGGTCAAGTTTTAAATCCCCATTTCACTCCTCGTATCAAAACGTGTTCTCCCTTCTAGTGCCTACTGAATACAACTTAGTTCTCAAATTGTCCACTGGCTGTAACAATAGGATTTCTCTCACAATATGTGCCTCTGACCTCTATGCAAAAGGTTTGGAGATTAAGATATAATAAAAATGAACTGAACTGGTGAGCAGTTCCCACAATGCAGGGCTAGTATTAATGATATAAGGAGGATAATTGAGAGAGCAATTTTGTTTCAAAAGGCTTTAAAAAAAACATCCCACAAATTGGACAGGAGGGGGAATCACACGCCTATCATAATGCATTAGGATGAGACTAGTAAAATACTTTAACAAGAGCTGACAAATAATTGAATAGCTTGTAGGTATTATGAATGTGGACACTTTTTTCTGTCCTTAGATTTTTTATTTTTTATTAGTATTTCTATTTTGACAGCAGATCCAAGATTTTACATGGATGAGACTCACAGCATTGTAATGGATTAACATTACAGTAAGTTTTGAGGTTTCCACAAATGACAGCAGAGATCCATATACAACTCTTGATTAAAAGCTGTGATGAACATAATTGATTCACGGTCCATGATGATCTTCCATCTATACTGTACGTAGTACTTACTTACATCATTAAGCCTTATATTAGCCAATATTAAACCAACAAATATGAATAACTCCTTTGACAGGCTTTGACAGAATACAGCTATACATGTATACACTCCATTTCCAATGAACATTGTAATGTCTTAGAATCACATTTCCTATTCACTTCCATGTGCTAGTATTTTTAGTGTGTTGGATTGATGCCCAGAGCATTGAGGAGAGGTCAGAGTGCTCAATGAGAGGAATATTTTGAGAAACACACAACTATACTGTTTGGCTAACATCGTTGACTTTGCTCATCAGAGGTTATGTGAAACAGCAACTTGTGATGTAATAGTGCTACAAAGTGGATTCAAAGTGCATTCAGAGTTACCAGTTTTAATTTCCAGCTAAAGTACCTAAGTGTTTACATTCATTACATCACTACACTTACACACCTGTTAACTGCACAAATTCTGAAGTGTCCTAATCTGCCCTGCAGAAAGACTAAAGATCTAAATAGTAAGGTTATGAATGAATCAGGGTGTAAATCACTTGAAGTGAACCTATTGTGTGCCTGTGTGTGAATGTGCCTCTATCCTGCTAAGATAATGCTTTGTCCTCTTCTTTCTGTTATACAGTAATAGCGAAGTCCCCGGTGCACTCCCATGATTTTCAATATAACCACCCCATATCAAGTTTCTCTGCAGTCTCCTAATTGGTTTACGCAGACAAAAGTCATAATCGACGCTTTGAAGACCTATTAGGAACCTTTCCATCCAGCGGTGATTTGCATACTGCAATTTGATTTGTTGACAAATATTAATAATGGTCAATGGTTTATTATAAAATCATTAGCTCTCTAAAATCTCATTATAAGTAGAACGTCATCCCACAATGCGTTTATATTAATTTACTGCAAACCAGAAAGGTAGGAGCTAAAACGACAGATAACCTTGCTCCCCTTAGCCAGCTCAAGCTGAATGGACTGGGGAAATATGGAGAATACAACGAGACAGACCATGGGCTTCAATTATAGGACAGACTTCATATCAGATTAGTGTAACAGTATCCACCGGCCCATTTTAACTGACTGAATGAGATATACAGATAACTGCCAAAAGAAAGGAAACACCAACATATACTGAGTGTACCAGTCATTAAGAACACCTACTCTTTCTATGACAGACTGACCAGGTGAATCCAGGTGAAAGCTATGATTCCTTATTGTTGTCACTTGTTAAATCCACTTCCAAACAGTGTAGATGAAGGGGAAGATATAGGTTATGTAAGGATTTTTAAGCCTTGAGACAATTGAGACATGGATTGTGTATGTGTGCCATTCAGAGGGTAAATGGGCAAGATAACATATTTAAGTGCCTTTGAACGGGATATGGTAGCAGGTGCCAGGTTTGAGTGTGTCAAGAACTGTTTTTCACGACCAGCAGTTTCCATGTGTTTCAATAATGTTCCACTACCCAAAGGACAGTGTATATGGTTCTTTGGTTGAAGGGTTAAATTACCACAGGTCAGTGTCTGTCTATGTTGATGCTGTGTTTGTGTGCATGTGTGCGTGTTGTTTTCCCTCATAAAAGTGTGACAAACCCCAAAGATGTGGTTGTTACAACCAAGATACTTGTCTATGGCAAACGTGCTCTCACTCTCCACTCTCATCAAGCTACTCCATCCTCCTCAGAGAACTCGGGTGATTGATGCAAACAAGTCCACATGAAGTGTAACGTGGAGCCTGTTGTTTTCGATGCTAATCTCAGTAATGTAGTCGGGACCGAACGTATCACTGGGGCTTTAAACCAGAGGTGGAAGAGATGGGATGGCTCTATTATTCATTTCTTCCTCACAATGTCCCAGTCACTCTCGCCCTTTAACAATCTAATAAGCCTTCTCTCACTGTGGACAGACAATTCCATAATGGCTGCAGGATTCTTAGGGAGGCTGTTGGCTGTAATTGCAATGGGCCTCTGGCTTTGTTTACGCCTAACACAAATCAGCGATCGGTCGGCATCGGAGTCAATCAAAAGCTGCATTCTCCCATTGGGTGTTTATTTATATGTTTCTCATTTACTTTTCTAATGCACAGATGATCTGTCTCCGTTGTCAATGCAATCACTTTGTTGTAGAACCACACAATAGAAGGTGAAGGGAAGTGAGTATTGTAGTTTGAAAATAGTTGATTTGATCTGTAAAGATTGTGGTTTTGTGTTCTTGTCTTGAATTTAGCATGGGCTTTGGAGAAATCGCTCTGCTGTTGACAATTTACAGTCATTTCCAGTTCCTTTGTTGTCTGTGTCAGAGTATTCAAGGCAAATCTGTCATTCAGTTTAGAAAAGTTGAGGCACTTTTTGAGGCACAACGTCCTGTCTTCTGAAGCAAGTCAAGAATGTGTTACTGAAAGAAAAGAAGTGGGGAAGTGAAATTGGATTAAATATGATGATGTATGTTTATCAACTCCTGTGGGATTCTTTTGTTTGTGTGAGATTAGCTTAGAAATGTTACATTCTAGTTGAATATTGGTATGTGTTAATATCAACATGATTCAAACTGATATATGATTCCCTGATACATCTTTGGTTTAAAATGTTTGTAGATGTTTAAGATATTTTTCTAATATTGGCTAGCATTTCTATTCCATCATATCATTCTTTTTTAGGAGTAACGTGAAGAGCTGAACAACCCACATGGCAGATGTAGCCACTGGCCGACCTTATCTGTGCCCTGTTTCAGGAATGGGTAGTGAGTGATGCAAAGTGCAACAGTCCAGTGGTTCTGTCTGTGCATTTCCTAATATACCTATGGACGAGGTGCACTTGAGCTTTTGAGTGTTATGTTTAATAACTAACATACAAGCTATGCGGAGTAACAAGGCACTGATCATGATAGCCTAGTGTATATCCATCCTCTTAAGAACTTGTTCTTTGATTATGTTCCCTGGTAAAAGGCTCTGAGATGAAAAATTGCCATTGGAGAATCTTGCCCTTTCCTCTCTGATTGTGCTCTATCGTTTGTTTTGAATCAGGCAATAGAACAACTTCTTGGATAAACACCAGTTAACAAATCTCTCCCCTTTTTCATGACTGCTGGCATATTTTTTTATTCAATGCTCTAAGGTGATTCGAGCCTCTACACAAAGCCATGTGAAATGTGATAATATTTTACATAAAGCTTTCTCTTGAAAGAGTTTTTGAAGATTCACAAGCAGTCGATCCAAACCCAAACAAACTGCTCTAAACTTGGAAAATACTGATTTGTATTAAGAAAAACAGCACCATTTTACAATGTCACAAATAAAGTGAAGTTGTGCAGGTATTAATTTGATACAAAAACATAACAGTTAATTTGTTGCAATGGTTGCAAGCAACAGTGATGCAGCTAGAAGCTACAGTACATTGCTAACGGCTAGCGACTTAACGTACAATATTTGGGTTAAATAACAAGCAAATGGTGTCATGTTTGCTTTGGTTTGCAGACCTTAAGATCAGTGTTGTAAAGCATTAACAAAGCGTTCTAGTCATCCTAAATGTAGAATTAAGGGGGGCAAGGAGTCCCTCCAGACTTTCCAATAATAGAATAGGGGCATACAGGCCATGAAATAGTGGCTAACTGCTTGATTTGAGTAGCTGTGCAGTGGCTGCCTAATCTTCTGAATGAACTACCAGTGTCATTGCTTAAGATACTGAACCTAATTATCTTCAAAGCTAACCACAGGGTATCTAGGCTTGGGCTATCTTGCAAGACCTATCGTCCAAACAGCAGCTGGGTGAGTGGTTGTCACACTTAAGTCACGTTGTGATAATGACAGTATAGAAGTTGAGAACTGTGTTTTCTCAGCTCTGTTAAAAGTACACTCAAGAAAGTGTGCCTCTCCCTGGTCTGTATGGGAGTTGCAGTGATGGGACAAGACTGTAACTACCCATTGGATATCATGAAATTGGGTACATGTATATACAGTACAGTATATACAGTGCGTTCGGAAATTATTCATACCCCTTGACTTTATCCACATTTTGTTACGTTACAGCCTTATTCTAAAATGGATTAGTGAAAAAGTGAAAGTCACCCAATAAAATATTACTTGAGTAAAAGCCTAAAATGATTTGGTTTTAAATATACTTAAGTATCAAAAGTCAATATAATTGCTAAAATATACTTAAATATCAAAAGGAAAATGAAAAATATAAATAATTTCAAAATCCTTATTTTAAGCAAACCAGAAACCACCATTTTATTTTTTATTTGCGGATAGCCAGGGACAGACTCCAACAATCACATTTACAAACAAAGCTTGTGTGTTTAGTGAGTCCACCCAATCAGAAGCCGTAGTGATGACCAGGGATATTCTCATGATAAGTGCGTGAATTCGACCACCTTCCTGTCCTGCTAAGCATTCATAATGTAAATGAGTACTTTTGGATGTCAGGGAAAATGTATGGAGTAAAAAGAACATTAATATCTTTAGGAATGTAATGAAGTAAAAGAAAACGTTCTCAAAAATATAAATAGTGAAGTAAAGTACAGATACCTCCAAAAACTACTCAAGTAGTACTCTAAAGTATTTTCACTTAATTAAGTGAACATTGCAACTGGGTTCTGGGTAAGTTCTGTTTGACATTAAGGGAATGTTCTTCTAACTCTAACTCTAAAACATGCTAAATTGGTTCACATTAGGTTTTTGCCCACATACTGTACATAGAATGCTCCCTTACTAACGGAAAACTGGACAAAAACATCCCGGGACCATTACGGGTAGCATTACAAAAACATTCTTTCTCTCTAGAATTGTTAACTGGTTTAGCAGCAAAAGGTGAAAGAGCCTTGGTTGCTAAGACAACTTATGCTGAAGCAGAAACCGCTCTGCAAACATTCATTATTGTCAATTGTACACCAGTGTTGCTGTTCTTTCTGCAGTGTTGTGGAAATAATACAAAAACGTTCAATGATAAGGAAAATAATAAAATATGAATCAGGCAGAGCCTATGTGAGCAGCAAATTTCAAACTCTTACAAAAGTTGCAAAAGAGAAGGAAACAGTGTTTGGAGGATATGGCTCATCTGTGTTGCAAGTTATTGGCATAATATTTTGGGAATATGTAGTCATGTTTGATGTGTTTCTCAAATCCCTCCAGACCCCCCAAAAACTGGCATGAATATTAGAACAGAAGACATGTTTTTTGCTTTGACACAAGGTTCATTTTATGATCAACCATGAGAGACATGACTTTACTTTCAAACTTTCTCCTACTCAAGTCCTGGATATTTCTATGCTTACTCTGGTTAGTGTAGCTTACATACCACTACTGGTATGAATGTATAAATGAATGCCCAACAGGAGTCAGGGTAGGTGTCATGTCTTGTTATGTCTGTTCCTGTCCTTTCTCTTGATTCTCTCTCTCTGCTGGTCTTTTTAGGTTACCTTCTCTGTCTCTCATTCCTCAGCTGTTCTACATCTGCCCTAACTAGCTCTTTCACTCTTCACACCTGTTCTCTCTTCCCCCTCTGATTAGGTCTCTATTTCTTTCTCTGTTCCTGCTACTTTCAGTGTCTGATTCTTGTTTGTGTTTTTTGATGCCAGAAGCAAGCTGTCGTCTTGTTTGCTTCCACCTTGTCCTGTCCTGTCGGAGTCTGCCTGGCTGAAGCATCCTGCACTATACTAACGTTCTTTTTGTTCCCCTGACAACGTTGGAAGAGGATTTATGCCATTCCTGTATTTTCATTAAAGAACTCTGTTTTCTGTTAAAACCGCTTTTGGGTCTTCACTCAAGTTCATAACAGAAGAATCAGACCAAGAATGGACCCAGCGGCTCCGGACCCTTTTCACTCCGCCGTCGAGATCCAGGGAGCGATGCTAGGCAGACATGAGGAGGAATTGTCTGCTGCTCAACATGCCGTTGAGACCCTGGCCGTCCAAGTCTCCGACCTCACAAGACAGGTTCACCAACTCCACCTCGATCCACCGCCCACTTCCAGGGTTTCCGAGTCTCCGGAGCCCAGGATCAACAACCCGCCGTGTTACTCTGGGGAGCCCACTGAGTGCCGCTCATTCCTCACTCAGTGTGATGTGGTGTTCTCTCTCCAGCCCAACACCTACTCCAGGAGCGCAGCCCGCATCGCCTACGTCATTTCTCTCCTTACCGGACGGGCGCGTGAGTGGGGCACGGCAGTCTGGGAGGCGAGGGCTGAGTGTATTAACCAGTATCAGAACTTTAAGGAGGAGATGATACGGGTTTTTGACCGTTCTGTTTTTGGCGAGGAGGCTTCCAGGGCCCTGTCTTCCCTATGTCAGGGGAATAGATCCATAACGGATTATTCTATTGAGTTTCGCACTCTCGCTGCCTCTAGTGACTGGAACGAGCCGGCTTTGCTCGCTCGTTTTCTGGAGGGTCTCCACGTCGAGGTTAAGGATGAGATCCTCTCCCGGGAGGTTCCTTCCAGTCTGGACTCCTTAATAGCTCTCGCTATTCGCATAGAGCGACGGTTTGATCTTCGTCGCCGAGCTCGTGGAAAGGAGCTCACGTTCTCCGTTGCTCCCCTCTCCACATCACTGCCACCTGCCGCTTCACTGCCACCCTCCTCCGCCGGCTCGGATGCTGAGCCTATGCAGCTGGGGGTATTCGCATCTCGGCCAAGGAGAGGGAACGGAGAATCACCAATCGCCTCTGTCTCTACTGCGGCTCCGCTGGTCATTTTGTCACCTCATGTCCAGTAAAAGCCAGAGCTCATCAGTAAGAGGAGGGCTACTGGTGAGCGCAACTACTCAGGCCTCTCCTTCTGGATCACGCACTACCTTTCCGGTCCATCTCCGCTGGCCCGGTTCATCTGCTTCCTGCAGTGCCTTGATAGACTCTGGGGCGGAGGGCTGTTTTATGGACGAGACCTGGGCTCGGGAACATGATATTCCTCTCAGACAGTTAGGGGAGCCCAGGGCCTTGTTCGCTTTAGATGGTAGTTCTCTCCCCAAGATTCAGCGTGAGACGCTGCCTTTAACCCTCACTGTCTCTGGTAATCATAGCGAAACCATTTCTTTTTTAATTTTTCGTTCACCTTTTACACCTGTTGTTTTGGGTCATCCCTGGCTAGTGCGCCATAACCCTTCTATTAATTGGTCTAGTAATACTATCCTATCCTGGAATGTTTCTTGTCATGTAACCTGTTTAATGTCTGCTATCCCTCCTGTTTCCTCTGTCTCTTCTTCACAGGAGGAGCCTGGCGATTTGACAGGGGTGCCGGAGGAGTATCACGATCTGCGCACGGTGTTCAGTCGTTCCAAGGCCACTTCTCTCCCTCCACACCGGTCGTATGACTGTAGTATTGATCTCCTTCCGGGAACTACTCCCCCGGGGAGTAGATTATATTCTCTGTCGGCTCCCGAACGTAAGGCTCTCGAGGATTATTTGTCGGTTTCGCTCGACGCCGGTACCATAGTCTCCTCCTCCTCCCCGCCGGAGCGGGATTTTTTTTTGTTCAGAAGAAGGACGGGTCCCTGCGCCCATGCGTGGATTATCGAGGGCTGAATGACATAACAGTTAAGAATCGTTATCCGCTTCCTCTTATGTCTTCAGCCTTCGAGATCCTGCAGGGAGCCAGGTTTTTCACCAAATTGGACCTTCGTAACGCCTACCATCTCGTGCGCATCAGGGAGGGGGACGAGTGGAAGACGGCGTTTAACACTCCGTTAGGGCACTTTGAATACCGGGTTCTTCCTTTCGGCCTCGTTAACGCTCCAGCTGTCTTTCAGGCACTAGTTAACGACGTCCTGAGAGACATGCTGAACATTTTTGTTTTCGTTTACATGGACGATATCCTGATTTTTTCACCGTCTCTCTCGATTCATGTTCAGCACGTGCGACGCGTCCTCCAGCGCCTTTTGGAGAACTGTCTTTATGTGAAGGCTGAGAAGTGCACTTTTCATGCCACCTCTGTCCCTTTTCTCGGTTCCGTTATTTCCGCTGAGGGCATTAAGATGGATCCCGCTAAGGTCCAGGCTGTCATTGATTGGCCCGTTCCTAAGTCACGCGTCGAGCTGCAGCGCTTTCTGGGCTTCGCTAATTTCTACCGTCGTTTCATCCGTAATTTCGGTCAGGTGGCAGCTCCTCTCACAGCCCTTACTTCTGTTAAGACGTGCTTTAAGTGGTCCGTTTCCGCCCAGGGAGCTTTTGATCTTCTTAAGAATCGTTTACATCCGCACCTATTCTTGTTACACCTGATATCTCTAGACAGTTTGTTGTTGAGGTTGACGCGTCAGAGGTGGGCGTGGGAGCCATTCTTTCTCAGCGCTCTCTCTCTGACGGCAAGGTCCATCCTTGCGCGTTTTTCTCTCATCGCTTATCGCCGTCAGAACGTAACTATGATGTTGGTAATCGCGAACTGCTCGCCATCCGCTTAGCCCTAGGCGAATGGCGACAGTGGTTGGAGGGGGCGACCGTTCCTTTTGTCGTTTGGACTGACCATAGGAACCTTGAGTACATCCGTTCAGCCAAACGACTTAATGCGCGTCAGGCTCGTTGGGCTCTGTTTTTCGCTCGTTTCGAGTTTGTTATTTCTTATCGTCCGGGCTCAAAAACACCAAACCTGATGCTTTATCTCGTCTCTTCAGTTCTTCTGAGGTCTCCACCGACCCCGATGGGATTCTCCCTGAGGGGCGTGTTGTCGGGTTGACTGTCTGGGGAATTGAGAGGCAGGTAAAGCAAGCACTCGCTCACACTCCGTCGCCGCGAGCTTGTCCTAGGAACCTTCTGTTCGTTCCCGTTCCTACTCGTCCGGCCGTTCTTCAGTGGGCCCACTCTGCCAAGTTAGCCGGCCACCCCGGCGTTCGGGGTACGCTCGCTTCCATTCGCCAGCGTTTCTGGTGGCCCACTCGGGAACGTGACGCGCGTCGATTTGTCGCCGCTTGTTCGGTCTGCGCGCAGACTAAATCTGGGAACTCTCCTCCTGCCGGCCGTCTCAGACCGCTTCCCATTCCCTCTCGACCGTGGTCTCACATCGCTTTAGATTTTATCACCGGACTGCCTTCATCAGCGGGGAAGACAGTTATTCTTACGGTTGTCGATAGATTCTCTAAGGCGGCTCATTTCATTCCTCTCGATAAGCTCCCTTCTGCTAAGGAGACGGCTCAGATCATTATCGAGAATGTTTTCCGAATTCATGGCCTTCCGTCTGACGTCGTTTCCGACAGAGGTCCGCAGTTCACGTCTCAATTTTGGAGGGAGTTTTGCCGTTTGATTGGGGCTTCCGTCAGTCTCTCGTCCGGCTTTCATCCCCAGTCTAACGGTCAAGCCGAACGGGCCAATCAGACTGTTGGTCGCATTTTACGCAGTCTTTCTTTTCGTAACCCTGCGTCTTGGTCAGAACAGCTCCCCTGGGCAGAGTACGCCCACAACTCGCTTCCCTCGTCTGCTACCGGTCTATCCCCTTTTCAGTGTAGCCTCGGGTACCAGCCTCCGCTGTTCTCATCTCAGCTCGCCGAGTCCTGCGTCCCCTCCGCTCAGGCTTTTGTCCAGCGTTGCGAGCGCACCTGGAAGGGGGTCAGGTCGGCACTTTGCCGTAATAGGGCGCAGACTGTGAGGGCCGCTAATAAGCGTAGGACCAAGAGTCCTAGATATTGTTGCGGTCAGAGAGTATGGCTCTCCACTCAGAACCTTCCCCTTAAGACAGCTTCTCGCAAGTTGGTCCCGCGGTTCATTGGTCCGTTCCGTATTTCCCAGGTCATTAATCCTGTCGCAGTGCGACTTCTTCTCCCGCGCTATCTTCGTCGCGTTCACCCGGTCTTCCATGTCTCCTGTGTTAAGCCCGTTCTTCGCGCCCCGCTCGTCCCTCCCCCATCCTTGTCGAGGGCGCACCCATCTACAGGGTTCGTAAGATTTTGGACATGCGCCCTCGGGGCCGTGGTCATCAGTACCTAGTGGATTGGGAGGGGTACGGTCCTGAGGAGAGGAGTTGGGTTCCCTCTCGGGACGTGCTGGACCGTTCGCTGATCGATGATTTCCTCCGTTGCCGCCAGGTTTCCTCCTCGAGTGCGCCAGGAGGCGCTCGGTGAGTGGGGGGTACTGTCATGTCTTGTTATGTCTGTTCCTGTCCTTTCTCTTGATTCTCTCTCTCTGCTGGTCTTTTTAGGTTACCTTCTCTGTCTCTCATTCCTCAGCTGTTCTACATCTGCCCTAACTAGCTCTTTCACTCTTCACACCTGTTCTCTCTTCCCCCTCTGATTAGGTCTCTATTTCTTTCTCTGTTCCTGCTACTTTCAGTGTCTGATTCTTGTTTGTGTTTTTTGATGCCAGAAGCAAGCTGTCGTCTCGTTTGCTTCCACCTTGTCCTGTCCTGTCGGAGTCTGCCTGGCTGAAGCATCCTGCACTATACTAACGTTCTTTTTGTTCCCCTGACAACGTTGGAAGAGGATTTATGCCATTCCTGTATTTTCATTAAAGAACTCTGTTTTCTGTTAAAACCGCTTTTGGGTCTTCACTCAAGTTCATAACAGTAGGTAAACATAGAATGCCAGAAGGTCTAGTTGTTTTGTTACCTGGTTCAACTCATCATGGTCTTCATTGGGCCAATTAGCAAAATCACAACAATCAAGAGTGCCTGCACACGCTACTTCTCTCTAAGGCTGAAGTTTCCTACCCTTGGTGACCTCCTGTTCCAAATGAATTGCTGTGACATATGTCTTTACCATCTGTTCAATCATAAAGTAGAATATGCTGCTGAGATACAAAAGCAGAGTAACTTTATCACAAATCTTAAGAAAGTACGCAAACTTTTTCCCTTTCATTAACAACCTAACATCATTATTTCATCGATTGGACTGAAAATACAGGCCTAACCATTTCCGCCCATCTTTTGGACAAGGAATTGCTGTCACGCTAAAGCCCAAATTATCTTAGGTTAACCTTGGCATCACTCACCCTGCAACCATAAAATAACACAGCAATGGTCAATAACTCAATTTCCACTTCTTTGTCTCAATCTGCGTAATGTTGATAGAAACACAAAATACAAATGTTCAATTACCTGTGCTTCCGTTTCCCATTAAAGTTAAAAGTAACAACCCAGCCCAGCACAACCTTTCCAGTCAGTCCCCTGTAAGCTGCAATAGCAGCTGCTGGTGGGACCAGGGCTTTTGGAAAGTAATGAGATCATGCTAATGTTGTATGTGACATTTCAGCTGATTGGGAAGGGGTTATCTCCAAGTAAAGGTGTCTCTCCATTTTAGTCTCAGCCCCATTTCCCCCTCCACACACACAGAAAGAAACACACATGCACACACTCACACACGCGCACACACACACACGCACACGCACGCACGCACGCACGCACGCACGCACACACACACACACACACACACACACAGAGGATAAATAACTGATACTGGCAGGTTTCTTTGAATAGCAAGACTTTAGAGACTTTATGATGTCCGTTGCGCGAGCAGTGATTATCTTACAAGACTGCTGATGTCTGGGGAAATGTGATTTTATGCTATGTGTGTTGACATTCGATAACATTTTGAGTGTCAGTGTTTCTGTAATGTGGTACCTGCTGATGTTGTGTATAAGACCCTGCTACTGTATCTCTTGAGTATTTCCCCCTCGAGTGGCTCCTGCTTTCAAATATTTAACGAACAGGTGAAGAAATGTTATGTTGTAGTGTCTGATGTATAGAGAAAAGGTACGGTCCGCACTCTCTTTCAAGAAAACATCATAAGGTTGTACAGCCTACAGGCTACCTATGTCAATGTGGCAGAGAGCTTGAAAGGTTGATTTCCATGAATCTTGGATATGACACCTGCTTAACCTGGTTGCAAGTACTGTTTCATAATCAGTAGACAGTTAGAAAACTGAAGTATTGTGTACGTCCATCTGTGTACGGCAAATTCAACGGCTGCTGCTAGGAATTTGTTATGGTTCTATGCATTTTTATGTAATTATCAAGGTTTGAGTTGTTATGTGGCTTTTGGGGAGCCATTTTCAGTCAAATATAAATTATTAGTCAGGTATTGAAACTGCATTTCAATCACCTGGGGGTTTTGGTAATACCTTGTGCACCTCTGTATGCTTTCTACATTTAAACACGGATGTTTTGTGTTCTTTTTTAGGCCACAAATTTGTCACTGAAGGGGAATACGTTGATATGACAGCGATCACTAAAGAACAGTCGGGATCCTATGAATGCATCTCCTCCAATGACATCTCAGCCCCAGATGTGAGGACGGTGAAAGTCACAGTCAATTGTAAGCATAAAAACAAACAATGACGGCAAACAGCTCAACACTCAAACAAAGCTAAATAGTCAGCTAATATGGCTCTTTTATCAGCTACATGGTTTTTCAAGGCTTTGTTGACCCAAGCTTGTTATAAGAGTTTACTGGGGTAAATACATTACTTTAAGAAGCCTTCTGTTAGCTAGCGTGTACATTGGTATCAACAGAAAACATATTGAAGGACTTCACAGATTATTCAGGATAACAGATACTTCATCTGTTTGAAACAGTTCAGTTTGAAGGACAGAAAATGAATGGTTATCAGGTAGGTAGACACAGCAATATGACATAATTCATAAAAGCATAATTACAATCTTTCAAGACTGCAAAAACATTTCCAATGTGCACCATCCCGTGAGGCATACCCACATTAGGAAGACCCAATAGTGTCAGGCTTGGCAGATCAGAATGTTGTTGTTGATTTCTGTAAGCAGAAAGTTGCCCAACTGTCTGTGATGATGTCATATTGCTGAGTTTACCTTTAATGATAAAAATGGATATGTACCGCTATAAAACTAATTTAATGTCATGCATCCTACAGACGCTCCCTTCATTTCGAATGCCAGGAGTACAGGTACCCCAGTGGGCCAAAAAGGGGTGCTCCAATGTGAGGCCTCTGCTGTTCCTGGGGCAGATTTTGAGTGGTACAAAGAGGACCGCAGGTAAGTCCTTAAAATATATATTTTTAAATAGTCTATGTTATAAATGTCCAATGCAGCCATTTTAATCTCAATATCAAATCATTTCTGGGTGACAATGAACCTTTTCACCTGTGAGTTCCAAATATCTCTTAACGGTCGCCCCAGCGTGACTTGTTTTATGCACATGATTTCAGGACTATTAACACGCGCTGCCTGCTAATTATCTATAGGCTATGTTTCAACTTGTGAATTTAAAATGATTTCTAACAAAAAAAATGTAATAGAATTTTATTGAGGTGTGTTCCGCCTCCTCATTAATTCACATTAAAGTAGCCCATTTCAGGGAAATTATTTACTCAGCTTTACGTAGCCGGACAAACTTCTCTCGTTGAGAGCCCAAGCACTTCCACAGTGTTTCCACAGATCAAGTATGCATATATTTGCTCAGTCTTGCACGTCTTGCACAAAAATTTTCTGGCTGGAGCCTGCATTGCCTTCGTTGTTGTCTTCCTTACAATTAATCATTTTGGACATGTGTGCGTTCCTATCAAAGTAAGTGCCTTATTTTCTGTATATCGTGTAGCATACTGTAGAATATGTATATGTGTACAGTACCAGTCAAAAGTTTGGACACTCCTACTCATTCAAGGGTTTTCTTTAGTTTTACTATTTCATACATTGTAGAATAAAAAAATGCAACTAGGCAAGTCAGTAAAGAACAAATTCTTATTCACAATGACGGTCTACACTGGCCAAACCCGGGTCAATTGTCCTCTACGGGG
Source organism: Oncorhynchus masou masou (assembly GCF_036934945.1). NCBI lineage: Eukaryota > Metazoa > Chordata > Actinopteri > Salmoniformes > Salmonidae > Oncorhynchus > Oncorhynchus masou. The sequence goes on from NC_088222.1 coordinate 44,207,440, forward strand.
ACTCCCAATCACAGCCAGTTGTGATACAGCCTGGATTCAAGCCTCTGCACTGAGATGCAGTGCCTTAGACCGCAGCGCCACTCTGGAGCCCAATAATAGTGGAGGCATCCAAACTATGAAATAACACATATGGAATCTTGTAGTAACCAAAAAAGTGTATAAAATCTAAATATATTTGATATTTGATATTTTTCTTTAAAAAATATATATTTTTATTTTCAATTAACCGGTGGGCCTTGTTAAAAGTTAATTTGTGGAAATTCTTTCCTTCTTAAATGCATTTGAGCCAAGCACTTGTATTATTACAAGGTAGGGGTGGTATACAGAAGATATCCGTATTAAGTAAAAGACCAAGTCCATATTACGGCAAGAACAGCTCAAATAAGCAAAGAGAAATGAGAGTCCATCATTACTTTAACACATGAAGTATGACGACTCAGGATAAGACCCAAATGGATACAGTTCGTATAACATATGTTTATTATAAAATTGGGGGCAGGCAAACGACAGGTCAAAGGCAGGCAGAGGTCGGTAGTCCAGGGCCAGGGATTCCTTGATGTAGGTCTCCATAGCCTTGGTCCCCAGACCCGACAGTGAATACAGTCGTCACCGGGGTGGTGTGGTGCCCAGGAGAAGATAAATCCCACAGTCATAGGGTCGATGCGGATGAAACAAAGTGGCCTGGGCCTTACTGAAAACCTCCCAGAGGTCCTGGTACTCTGCTGGAACGGCGGAGAGGTCTGAGGCTACTTCTAAGCCCACACAAAGATGTCCCGGGGCAGGCTGCGCCAACTTCAGGCAATTGGCGTGGCAGAATGGGCTCTAGGCCATGATAGCACCAGCAGTCCAGTCGATGGGGGGGATTGTGTCACTAGAGCCAAGTGAATCCCAATACCACGGGAACTTGGGAAGACTTAATAATCATGAACTGTATAGCCTCGCTGTGGTTCCCTGACACTCGCAGGTTGATGGGAGTGGTATTGTGGGCCGCAGAGTTGATGAGTACCGGGAGAGATTTTGACTGGTTCCCCCAAAGCAGGATGACATGCAGATGGGTGTGAGTAAGGGGAGAAGGAAAATTCTCCGTATGGCCCACCAGAGTACTCGCACCTACCAGTGAGCCTGGTTTTTTAGTGGACAGGTAGACACAAAATGACCATTAGTCCCAGAATACAAACAACTCTTCGTATTGTCTGCATAAACATTCAGCTGGAGACAACCTAGCTCTGACTATTTGCATCGGCTCAGGAAGAGGCGAATTGGCAGATTCTGGAGACTCTCGGGAGAACTCGGGTAGCCTTGGATTGTCTCAGAAACGTAGATGTCGGGGACTTCCGGGATGCCTTGGAGGCAAGGTGGAATCCTTGGGTGGGCGAGGGGGACAGGAATTGGACCTCCTCTCCTTCCTACGTACCCGTAGCCGCCCACTGATCTAGATAGTCAAGGCGATGATCGATTCGACATCTGGCGGCAGTTCCCGGGCTGCGAACTGGTCCTTAACTTCCTCCGATAATCTGTGTTGGAATGTTTCGTACAGGGATTCTGGGTTGTAGGCACTCTCGGCAGCCAACATGCGGAAATCCATAGTCTGCCACACATGTAGGAGTCTTACTGAAGCTCGAGTAACTACCGGGGAGCCTCTCTCGCGGACAACGGAGAATCTAAAACCTTCTTCACCTCAGCCACAAACTCCTCCAGACTGAAGCACACGGCAGACTGTTGTTCCCACACTGCTGTAGCCCAGGCAAGAGCCCACCCGGACAATGTGATAAGGTATGCTATCTTTGAGCGGAAGGAGGAGGGCTGCAGCTCGAAGATGAGTGAACACTGAGAGAGAAACCCCCAACAGGTTCCCAATTCTCAAGCAAAGTGTTCCGGGGGAGGTAAGCGGGGTTCTTGGGAAGCCGGATGGCCGGGAAAGACGCACTGCTGACAGCCGGGTTACTGAGGTTACCGTCTTGATAGGTTGCCTAACAGACAACCTGCAGAATTGCTCCATCAATGTAATAAACACACGGTCATGGCATTTTGCAAAGGTCTGGAAACCTTCCATAAGACCATGAAGCAATTCCTCGTGCCTCCCAATAGTGGCTCCTTGGGAGGAGACGGCATTGCGGAGCTGGCATTGCGGAGCTGGTCCGAGTCTGCTGGGTCCATCATGGCCAGATCGTACTGTCACGACTCAGGATAAGATCCAGATGCAGACAGTTAGAATAACAGACATCTGTTGTAAAACAGGGGGCTGGCAAATGACAGGTCAAGGGCAGGCAGAGGTTGGTAGTCCTTGGCAGAGTCCGTAAGGCACAGAGTGGCAGGCAAGCTCAGGGTCAGGGCAGGCAGAGGTCAGTAATCCAGGGCAATGTCAAAAGGTACGGAATGGAAGGCAGGTTCAGGGCAGGCAGGATGATCCAAACCAGGAAAACTAGAAAAACAGGGGCTCAAGAAAACAGGAGTACGAAAAACACGCTGGTAGGCTTGACGAGACAAGACTAACTGGCCACAGACAACCAAAGAACACAGGTATAAATTCACAGGGGATAATGGGGAAGATGGGAAACATCTGGAGGGTGGTGGAGACAAGGACAAAGACAGGTGGATCAGATCATGGTGTGACATGAAGATCAATGCGGAAAATGTGAAGAACTTTGAAAGTTTCTTCAAGTGTGGTCGCAAAAACAATAAAGCGATATGATGAAACTGCCTGTCATGAGGACCGCCACAGGAATGGAACACCCAGAGTTCATTAGAGTTACCAACCTCAGAAATTGCAGCCCAAATAAATGCTTCACAGAGTTCAAGTAACAGACATATTACAACATCAACTGTTCAGAGGAGACTGCGTGAATCAAGCCTTCATGGTTGAATTTAAGCAAAGAAACCACTACTAAAGGACATCAATAAGAAGAAGCGACTTGCTTGGGCCAAGAAACACGATCAATGAACATTAGACCGGTGGAAATTTTTGGTTCAAATTTCAGATTTTTGGTTCCAATCGCCGTGTCTTTGAATGTGAACGGATGATATCCGCATGTGTAGTCCCCCCTCTGAAGCATGGAGGAGGAGGTGTAGGTGTGCTTTGCTGGTGACAGTGTCAGTGATTTATTTAGAATTCAATGGACACTTTCTGCAGCGATATGTCTTCCCATCAGGTTTGCGCTGTGGGACTATCATTTGTTTTTCAACAGGCCAATGACCCAACACAACTCCAGGCTGTGTAAGGGCTATTTGACCAAGAAGGAGAGTGATGAGGTGCTGCAACAGAGGACCTGGCTTCCACAATCAACCTACCTCAACCCAATTGAGATGGTTTGGGATGAGTTGGACCGCAGAGTGAAGGAAAAGCAGCCAACAAGTGCTCAGCATATGTGGGAACTCCTTCAAGACTGTTGGAAAAGCATTCCAGGTGATGCTGGTTGAGAGAATGACAAAAGTGTGCAAAGCTGTCATCAAGGCAAAGGGTGGCTATTTTGAAGAATCTAAAATACATGATTCCATATGTGTTATTTCATAGTGTTTATGTCTTTACTATTATACTACCATGTAGAAGATAGTAAAAATAAAGAAAAACCATTGAATGTGTAGGTTTGTCCAAACTTTTGACTGGTACTGTATATAAATGTGACTACTTTGAAGAATCTAAAATCTAAAATATATTTTGATTTGTTTAACACTTTTTTGGTTTCTACATGATTCCGTAGGTGTTATTCCATAGTTTTGATGTCTTCACTATTATTCTACAATGTAAAAGAAAAACCCTTGAATGAGTAGGTGTGTCCAGTTTTCTTCAAATGTTTTCAAGTACTGGTGAAAATAATGCATTCAGATGATTGCATAGATTGTAATGGACACCTATGATGTGTGTAAAATACTTTTTTGAAGGTTGTACTGATTATAATGGCCTAATGTTAAGCTATTTGCCAGCTTTGTGTGGCGCCATGTTTGTTGACATTATACAATACATTTCGCGTGTCACGTACACTTCTGTCTGATCAAAGATGTTATAATGAGGTGAAGGAATGGTTCAATTATCTTTCAAGTAAACTTCCGGAAGTGAATGAAGGGACATGAATGATCGTAGACAACACACCCCCTTCAACATGCACACTGCAAACAAACCAAACTCATCTTGTCTCCTCTTATTATCTTTGGTTAACGCGAAAAAACAAACATGGCGGCGAGCACAAACTAGCCATCGTCGGATTACTATTGTTTTTTAAAAGGTGTTTTACCCAATTATTTCAATCAATGGTGAGCTTACCCGTGATGTGATGAATTATAAATTGTAGTTGCTATTAGCTAATTCATATTGTGGTTTCTGTCAGCTGAGAATGATCTAAATATGACGGCTTGTGTTATGTCAATCTTTCCTCATTTAGCACAAGGTCTAATGTAGCCTACATTTTCCGTTTTTGAGGATTCTGTATGCTGTCTTTACTTCTGTGAATGTCTGAACATTGCATCCAAAAATAAACTGGTCACATTCAGGACAAAACTTAGACTTGCAAAATGTTTCTGTGAAAAAACAGTGCGGCTAGCTCAAATGCTGACTGTTGTGTCAATCAAAACTTGACATACTAAATAAGTGTTGTAATCACACTGGTTTGAGCGTACATTGCAGGGACAACTGTAGATGATCCCACTCGTGTGTTGGTACGTGTGAAAAGGTTATGTAGCTTACTGTGATAGTTATTTTTTTTTATAAAAATGGTCTAAAAGAAACAAAAATAGCTTGCAAAGAGCAATTTCTCAAAAAGAGCAATTTCTCAAGCAAGAATTTTGCTAGGACTGTCTGGACGTGGTCTGAGTGGAGAGGGAAAAACTGAAAACTAGTTGATATTGGCAGAGAGGTTTGGAAGTGTATTTCTTATTCGTCTAGTAACTATTATAAACCTGGTAGTTTAGATACTGGATGCTGATTGTCTAAAGCAACATTTAGCTGTGGGTATGTGAGCTTGTATACCACGTTTAGCCTTTTCATCTTGACATCATTGCGCCTTTCACCTTGACAAATTGGCTACATCAAAATTTGTTTGACATGCCCATGTAGAAAATAAGAGTTTAGATGAACTTGAAAGAAACAAGTACAATGTGAAACAAACAAAGTGGGCTCTTACCTGCTTCACTGACTGGTGTGTGGAAAAAGGGATACATTGTGAGTTTGGGAATACAACAAAAATGGAGCTGAACGACATCCTACAGGACTTTTATGGTTCAGTCAGGAACATGAATGGCGAAGAACATGAGATTAGCAGCTATGCTGGACACAGAGCTGGTTTGAACCAACATATCAAAGATCCCCCCTATCAGTTTGGCATGGAATATACAGAAGGACACCGAATTCACAACGAGCAACAATGTGTTTGTCGACGTAAATAAAAACGTGAGGAAAGAGGCACTCGACAAAGCTGCCCACCACACAGCCATAACTGAAAAAGACATGCAGCTCATCAAACAATCCAAGGTTCTGGACACTGAAACACCTGATGGTTTGGTGAAGAAACAATGGTTTGATGTTCAACTTCATTTTGAGCAAAAGGGTGAAGGAGGGAAACCGTCTGTTGAAACCTGACTCATTTAATGTACATATGTACAGACGAGAACAGCTTACAGTATGCAACTCTCTCGTTCAACAAACCCACAAAAAACACAAGGGCCTGCAGGAGAAGAACAGGGAGAGTGGACGGGGATACATGTTTGAACTGCCGGGTGATCCCCTCTGCCTGATAGCTACGCTTAAGTAGTATCTGTCCCTCCATCCCTCCATCGCCCCTGCGCTGTACCTCCTCCCGAAACAGAAAGCAGTGAATGGATACATATGGTATGTAACTGTTAGCTAGCTAGCTAAATCAATTTTACCCTGACAATATAACTGGTAGCTATGTCGGCCCAACTATTAGCTAACATTATTTTCTTTTATATCTTTCAGGTTCATCAAAAAGCCGATGGGAGTCGCAGATTTACACAAACCACTGCCTCCGAACCATGAGAAATAATGTCTGTCAGTAGACACAGATCTGAAACCTATCTTCAAAGTTAATGGATGCCAAATCTGGAAGCGACGAAGCGGTTTAGCACTATTCTCTCTGACAACAAAGCAGCAACTTCCCCAACTAGAAGAATGTCATCCATGTCCAGCAGCATGGATCCAACAAACAACAACATGGGCAAGGCAATAACAAACAATAACGTGGGGCAATTTTTTCATTCATGCACAATAAAAGGCATCATTCAGATCAACATTAATAAATAATTGCTGTGTGTTAGTCACTCGAAGTGGCGCTAATGCTCTGTTTTTGCATACATTTAATGAAAACGTACTAGCTAGCCTGTGGTTATGTTGCATAGCAACCAGTCTAGCAACGAGAATACTTTTTCTGGCGAAATGTATTTATTATGAATTTATATATTAAAACAAAATGTTCAATATAGATGTGTCTTTCTTTGCCTTACTGTGTTGGCAAATGGTTTCTAAAAGCAAAAAGGCACCTCGGGGGTTAGTGGTATTTGGCCTATACACCACAGCTAAGGGCTGTATCCAGGCACTCCGCTTTGCGTTGTGCATAAGAACATCCCTTAGTCGTGGTATATAGGCAGCGGTGTAATGTACTTAAGTAAAAATACTTTAAAGTACTACTTAAATATTTATTGGGGGTATCTGTACTTTACTTTAATATTTATATTTTTTGACAACTTTTACTTTTACTTCACTACATTCCTAAAGAAAATAATTTACTTTTTACTCCATACATTTTCCCTGACACCCAAAAGTACTCGTTACATTTTGAACGCTTAGCAGGACAAATTCACTCACTTATCAAGAGAACATCCCTGGTCATCCCTACCGCCTGATCTGGTGGACTCACTAAACACAAATACACAAAAGCTTTGTTTGTAAATGTCTGTGTTGGAAAGTGTCCCTTGGCTATCCATAAATAAAAATGGAATTGTGCCGTCTGGTTTGCTTAATATAGGCAATTTGAAATGATTTAAACTTTTACATTTTACTTTTGATAATTCAGTATATTTTGCAATTACATTGAATTTTACATTGACTTTTACTTTTACTTTTACTCAAATAGTATTTTATTGGGTGACTTTCCCTTTTACTTGAGTCATTTTTTTACGAAGGTATCTTTACTTTACTCAAGTAGGACAGCAGGGTACTTTTTCCACCATTGTATATAGGCCATACACCACACCCCATGTACACCCATCAACAGGATGACATTTCAGGAGGTCTTTTCAAACAGCTCTTACACTAAAAGGGCATTGTCATCCTTTTCATATTTCACAGTATTATTCCAACATAGTCTGGAATTCATGTTTTTGACTGCACTGGGTATTTAAGGGTCTCAGCCTTTGTTGATTGTTAGGAGATTTATATCCCCCAGCTGTTTTTATTTTCCACAGGCGATATTTAATTTTGTATAATTATAATTTACTATTCAAATTACTTTACTTTCTTTGGACGAGAACCATCATTGCCACCAAAGTCGACTTGTGTTTGTTTTTGCATAATTTGTTTCTGTCAATGGGCTGCTTTGCTTGGACAACCCCTGAGAAAGTATAGTTTAAAAAAATAATAAATCACTGCACTATCTTGTTTCGAAACGAACCGGCACAAGCCAGTGAAGTGTGGGGAATATTAGTGATGCAGCCAAATATTTTTTTTTACACAATGCAGATTGTTGTACAGCGATCCAGAGCTGTCGTCTCAGCATGACCCAATGAGCTGTGTTCAGTATTAGGGCTCTAGAGACATATTTCAGAAGTATTTTTGTCGATGTAAGTTCCCGAGACTAATAGTCTTTACCTAGCAGCCATGCTTGTGCTAAGCCCTTCTCAAGGACATACACATGCACCAGTGGAGAATGATGAGGGGAGGATGGATCATAATAATGGCTGGAACGGCACAAATGGAATGGCATTAAACCCACGGAAAACGTGTGTTTGAAGTATTTGATACCGTTCCATCTATTCTGCTCCAGCCATTACCACAAGCCCATCCTCCCCAATTAAGTTGCCACCAACCTCCTGTGACATACACAAATACCTACACAGCAATGCACTCAAACTGGACTGGATTATACTGACATTGTTTACAGACTACACCAAGGGTTTCAAACATACGGGCGTCCAATCTAGGGGATAAACTCAATATTTTTTTAATGACTTAAACCAAATCGAAACTGTTTAGAAATGATAATGGACTGTCCAGCTTGCTAATAATAGCTAGACAATCAGGGGAGAATAGAAAATTACCAAAACAATGAGTAGAAAGCTATTTTTGGCTAATATTGATGGCAAAGAAATGCGGCCCCGGGGCAAAATTTATTTCACACCCTTGGACGACACCTTCACACCATATCCCCCAATGGGCCAAATTTGATTGAGATAAGATGTAGCTTTTAACTTCACGTCTATAGGGATTTTCTGATGGATAAACATATACAGTAGATATGGGATTCCAGTACCAATATTCTAAGAACGTATTTTCTTCTTTACAGACTCTTCAATGGACTGAATGGGGTTAAGATAGAGAACCAAGGTAAACAATCCATGCTTATGTTTTTGAATGTTTCTGAAGAGGACTACGGAAACTACACGTGTGTTGCCCTGAACACCATGGGGATCACCAATGCAAGTATAATCCTCTATGGTAAGACTGCCTTACTGTTACTGTTGAAGTACTATATCGGTTTAATACTGTACATGTTTTTGTGTTATTGTGTGCACTGGGGATGCAATTATAGCAATTGAAGATGCTATTGTTTAAAGACAAAAGTATGTGGACACATGCTCAAAATCATGGGCATTAATATGCAGTTGGTCCCGCCTTTGCTGCTATAACAGCCTCCACTCTTCTGGGAAGGCTTTCCACTAGATGTTGGAACCTTGCTGTGGGGGCTTGCTTCCATTCAGCCACAAGAGCATTAGTGAGGTCGGGCACTGATGTTGGGCGATTAGGCGTGGCTCGCAGTCGGCGCTCCAATTCATCCCAAAGGTGTTCAATGTGGTTGAGGTCAGGGCTTTGTGCAGGCCGGTCAAGTTATTTCACACTGATGGCGACAAATAATTTCTGTATGGACCGCTCTTTGTTTACAGGGGGAATGTCATGCTGAAACAGGAACGGGCCTTACCCAAACTGTTGCCACAAAGTAGGAAGCACAGAATTGTCTTGTATGCTGTAGAGTTAAGATTTCCCTTCACTGGACCTAAGGGGCCAAGCCCGAACCATGAAAAATAGTTTAGAACTCAGTATTGAGTGTTGTAACTGAGAAGATTGACAGAAGATTTTTTACGCTCTACGAGCTTCAACACTCAGCGGTTCCGTTCCGTGAGCTTGTGTAGCCTACGACTTCGGGGCTGAGACATTGTTGCTCCTAGAAGTTTCTACTTCACAATAACAGCACTTACAGTTGACATGGGCAGCTCCAGCAGGGCAGACATTTGATGAACTGACTCGTTGGAACGGTGCCAGTTTGAAAGTTACTGAGCTCTTCAGTTTGGGCCATTCTGCTGACAATGTTTAGCTATGGTGATTGCATCGCTGTGTGCTCGATTTTATCACCTGTAATCAACGAATGTGGCTTTTGTAGGCTATATAGAAATAATGACACTCAAACTTAAAATCATTAAACATAATAATAAGGATTTATATCAGCCTAATCAAGGTTTAGATGACATCACATATTCCTGTGTTTGATCTTCTAATACAGCTGCATGGGATTTCTACTAATGCATCCAATGGCAATGTCTGCGATAGGTATAATGCCTGGAGCCACCTGTGGATTTGACAATTACGATGCAGTTACACCTCCGACATTGCCTAAACAAAAGACCTAATATGCTATGCAGTTGTCGGTTACCGCAGGTTAACTGGATCTGATTGAATAAAACCTTACAGTGAAATGCTTATTTTCGAGACCCATGCAGTTAAAAAAATATGAATTACAATAGGAAATAAAAGTAACAAGTAATTAAAGAGCAGCAGTAAAATAACAATAGCAAGACTATATACAGGGGGGTACCCGTACAGAGTCAATGTGCGGGAGCACCGGTTAATATGTACATGTGGGTAGAGTTATTAAAGTGACTATGCATAGATGATGATAACAACAGAGAGTAGCAGCGGTGTAAAAGAAGGGGTGGGCAATGCAAAAAGTCTGGGTGGCCATTTGATTAGATGTTCAGGAGTCTTATGGCTTGGGGGTAGAAGCTGTTTAAAAGCCTCTTGGACCTAGACTTGGCGCTCCGGTACTGCTTGCCGGGCGGTTGGAGAGAGACCAGTCTATGACTAGGGTGGCTGGAGTCTTTAACAATTTTTAGCGCCTTCCTTTGACAGTGCCTGGTATAAAGGTCCTGGATGGCAGGAAGCTTGGTCCCGCACTACCCTCTGTAGCGCATTGCGGTCGGAGGCCGTGCAGTTGCCATACCAGGCAGTGATTCAACCAGTCAGGATGCTCTCGATGGTGCAGCTGTAGAACCTTTTGATGATCTGATGACCCATGCCAAATCTTTTCAGTCTCCTGAGGAGGAATAGGTTTTGTTGTGCCCTTTTCACGACTGTCTTAGTGTGCTTGGACCACGTAAATTTGTTGGTAATGTGGACACAAAGGAACTTGAAGCTCTCTCTGTGGATCTGTTAGGGTGGTATGCAAATTGGAGTGAGTCTAGGGTTTCTGGGATAATGGTGTTGATGTGAGCCATGACCAGCCTTTTGAAGCACTTCATGGTTACAGATTATCTACAGAATGCAGTTACACCTCCAACATTGCCTAAACAAAATAAATTATACACTATGCAGTTGCTGGTAACTGGGGGTTAACGCTGATCTGATTGAATCCTGGCCTAAATGTAGATCTGTCTGTATGGTGGGGTATAAAGCAGACATATACTGTACATATTGTTTGTCAGTGGTCTTATTCATAGTTGTGGGGGGAAAATCCACAGTGAACCAAACTTGCAGTTTTGTAATGTAGAGTAAAGCCATTAATAAATTAATTGTAACATTGTTGACGTGAATAGGACAAAAAGCACCAACTTCTTGATTATCTCTAGAGGCATATCATGTGAATGAGCTGAGCCTCTTTGGATTCAATAGCTATTGAGAGAATACAATAGCTCAGTATACAAATTTGTTGAGTCATAGAAAACTTCTAGAACTCTTAGGATAGCATTACAGTTAATCCACAGTGTATTGTCAACTTTTCCTTTGAATGCAGTTCCAGCAGTTTACAGAGAGTAACAAACTTCAACAAAAACACATATTAAGTAGCAATTTTAGCCATCCTACACTATTCTATTCTCAATGTTATAATCATGAATATCTCCTCTAGCCTCAGTTGTGCTCCTCACTTCACATGCCAAAGTATTTGGGGAATGTTGTTTGTTTTGTACTGCATGTTTCTTTTTGATCATCAAAGGGTATAGAATACCCTGTCGTCTCTGATATGAATGATGGATTTGTGTTTAAATAGCTATTTGAGTTCCTGGCTATGCTTTGTTTAGATGGTCAGTGTCTAATGGAGGATATGCTCAGTTTTCAAAGCAACCGGTCCTATTCAATGTGCAGGAGGAATGCATCTTGTTGGTTCTTTACCTAACGTTACTGCTGATGATGACCTCTTTCCAGTCCTCCTTCCCCTAGATTACTTTCCAGGAAAAGGCCCTAAATCCAACATCCAGTTTTGTTGTCAGTTAAAGCCAATAGATCCCACACTTTTTTAGCTGTGGAGGGGGGATAGACACAGTAAGAGAGCTAAGTGGGGTAAGCACTGTCTCTTTAGATGCCTTATTGTGAAGTTAATATCTAAATATTTTTCCCCACAGGCCCTGGGACCATGATGCACGATGTGAACAGGGCAGCACTGTCGCTCCACTGCTCGTTCTGCCTACTGCTGACTGTTTTCTTTTTGTTCCTACTCAAGTTTTGATGTAACACAGGCCATCATCAGCTTCTATCAGCACTGAAAAACAACAAGACTCTTGGTCCCAGAAGAAGAAATGGAACAAAAGGAACCACCAATAACATCGTTGGTTTGCTCTTCTTTTTGGGGGGTTTGCATTTGCGGTATGTCTTCTTTTGGACAAAAACCAGAAGATGAGACATATCTAGGAGGGTGGGGAGGGAGAGGGTCGACCTGGAAGCTGATCTGAGGTGATGGTACTACCAAGTTTGTGTCACTCCAACCTTTTGTATGTAAAAAAGGGGAAACAAAAAGTTAATGTAAGTGTTGATAGTTGACTGGTTTTGCCCAAATATTGAGGTGTACATTCAGATTACTGGTGTGTCCTGTCCTGTTTGTTCTCTGTACAATAACATAAGCTTTTTTAAAGTAAATTACAAAAAAAATAAAACATGCAATGTGATTGTTCATTTTACTGTATTTTTACAGTTGTATGCAACAGAATAATAACAAAAACAGACCATTCAATATAAACAATGTCAACTTCAGTGGCAGAACAACACAATATCAAATATTTAAGGATTATTTGTGACAAAGGAAGTCCATACACAGCAAAAAAAGCACTGTTGAAGCATAAACAGCACTGACACAGTTTTTGGGGTTGTCACTGAGAAGAACTGCATAGTCAAAGATAATTGATGACAGTGCTTTTTAAGTTGTCTGAAATTGGCTATCGCCTTTTACAAAGGGAGTTTTGAGACAGACAAGACTGATATACACAGGCAGAAATGTGCAAAGAAAACAGTTTATTCACTGCACAAGTGATTTTTTCTCTCACTGACTACAGTGACATCCCACAATCCCATTTAGCTAATGTGGGTGTCTACGAACAAACCGCAAACGGTAAAGTAAAAACAACATGATTCCAACAGGATACATGTAGAAATACGTCCTGCGCTCCCCACTACAAGAAGTGAAGAGAAATGAGTCATTGATCAAATGTTCTGATCTCTCTTTAAATGGCAAAACCTCACAGAAAACAAGAGAGTATAAACCCAGAAGTCATTCTAGCTCTCTGCATTGACCAGGGATTGAAAAATTGTGAATGTCTGTCGGTTTGTGTCCTTTTACTGTTTCAGGCCCAATTCAAATAAACATTGAAACTGGTGTGCATATTGGATGTGTATATCTGCATATCTATTGAACAGACACAAAGGTTTCTGATTTAGGAACAGTTTCCAAATGACGTTGCCTGATTACCTAAATTACTGTCACAATCAAATCTAAAAAATTCTGCAAAGAGCCTAGCAGAAATTCACTGAACCACGTTCATTATTTCCTCTAGTTTAGAATGCTTCTCATGTACTTTACCTGCATGGTTAACTGTGTGATATAGCCAGGGCCGGCTCCAGGCATAAGCGGTTGCTTAAGGACTCAGGCTGCTAGGGTGCCCCAGAACAGCAACAACAAAACACTTTTTTTTAAGGAACTCGGGGATCTCAACTTACTGTTGAGAGTTAAAATAGTAGAATACACAAGGTGCAAGTATGAAATTTGGTTGTGCATCAGAATTTTAAAAATCTCCATTAGCCATGTCAGCCAACAATTTTTAGATCGGTAAATTAGTCTAGCCAGCTATCTACACTTGGAGTAATCATGGCTGAACACTGACCAGGCACTCAGGGCACATGCCCAGAGGCCCTGACCTCAAGGGAACCCCCATTGATTTGATTAGACACTCTCACTCATATCATTAACATCATTAACATGGCATAAGTTATGGCAAATTGTGGAGACCTGCAGGAAATTTGCTTTAAAACTGAAAAAAGTATCTCCACCCCATTAGCTGTAAAACTGCCCCATGGCAAAATGTGTGGAATTGCAGGAAATGTACTTTAAAACATACATACAAGTGAGTCCATGAATCGCAATGATGTAACCGTTATGGTGAGTAAATCAACATGTCAGCTGAAGATAAAGTTTTACATTGTCCGTAAATTATGAACTGTAAAAACAAAGTCCTTAGTACTTTTGACTATGTGACACATTACTTCCCATGATGGCCCACACAAAATGAAACAATAACATACAAGTGTAGGAGGAGGCATTGAATCCAATTAAGATCACATGCGTATCAAATGCAGGCTCTAAAGTTCTTTCATTATAAAATGTCCAGTGAAAAACAATTAATTTGCTATAACAAATGTAGCTTGCCATTTGATCAATACATGTTTTGCACTGACCCCAGTGTTCTATCAATCAGAGGGTTGAATAGTAAAGGGTGAGGATCGGCATGTACCCTGTATCGCTATCAACTCTATCTATTTGGGGGGCTCAAGCTGTTATGTCTTCTCCTTTTCTTTCAAATGAATAAGAACCATTCAATGTCACAGCTGTCACTTCTGATCAGCCTTCGCACAGCCACCCCACAATGCAATCACCACCTGGTTTGTTGCATGTTGGTCCCGTCCCAAAACTGCCTGGTTATCAGGCAGCAGCAGAGAAGAGTGTGTATACACACACACACACACACACACACACTCACACACACACACACACACACACACACACACACACACACACACACACACACACACACACACACGCACACACACACACACACACACACAGACACCGTTCAGACTATGTCATTTTGAAGACTATAATGGGTTACAATTGGGCCCCCTGCCGTGGGAAGTCATTTCCACAGTATTTATACTCCAGTTAACTGTAAATACTACAATACTCACTGTAGTGTATGAGAAAGTGTAGGATGTAAATAATTATGCTCAAACTGAAAAATCATTAAATGAAATAATGAGTATTTCTAACATCCTAATTGAGGTGTAGATTACATCTCACATCCCAGCGTTAGACCTTGTAAACAAGGCTGCATGGGATTTCTGTTAATGTGACTCCGTGCAGCCAATGGCAATGTCCACTTTAGGTATGCCAGGAGCCGGTTGTGGATTTGACAGCTTTAACACAGTCCCACCCCCAACGCCCCCAAAACAACTGCTATGTGGGTGTCGGCTAAAGCGGATCTGATTGAATAGAGCCCTAACCATGCAAAGTAAGAGAAAACAAACTAAGGTTTTTAGTGCATTGTGTTTTATAAAAGAGAACATTCAATGATTTACTATTCCTGGATGAATACGGATGAAATTAAATGTTGTCAATACACATGGTTTTGAACTTTTATATTTAAAACATGAGTATTATCAAGACTGGTGTCTCCTAGGTCAGAAGGATAAACTGTTTTGTTTTTCTTGCCACTCCCCCACCCATGTACAGTGGCCCTTTGATGAGTATTTCTTCAAAGTTCTCCAATTTCTGCACTTTTATTTATGAAGAACTGTAGAAGTGTCGTAACTTATCCACAAAATAAATGTCTCTGTCACTTGAGGAAAACTCAAAGGAAAGTTTTTTTTTAGCCAACACAAGTGCAGTCACGCTGTCATAAACCTAAAGTTCAATGCGAATCTGTGTATAAATGATCATGAACGGTGTATTAGTCAAAACTGTAATCTTGCAGTTATGACAAAGAGAGGGTCAAAAGATAGATGTAGATCCCTGGGGAACAAATCAAATCAAATCAAATTGTATTAGTCACATGCGCAGAATATCAACAAGTGTAGACCTTACAGTGAAACGCTTACTTACGAGTCCCTAACCAACAATGCAGTTAAAAACAAATATTATAGTAAATACGAATAAGAGAAATTAACAAAAATAACAAGTAATTTAAGAGCAGCAGTAAAACAACAATAGCGATGTCATATCTACTTAAACTGTTCCATGCCTGGAGTCAACATACATTACTAAACTAAACTCAGCAGCACATATGCAAATGACTGGCTAGCTAGGGAGCTGTTGTTGTTTCTCTTTTTGATCAAATCTCATCCAGTTTACTATACAAAAGTGTCAAATCTTTAACCATACTGGGTACTCGGCAAAACTGTACATATGCTGTCAATAAAAGCTTTATTAATGGTCTATTAATAGTTAATGAACCCGTATGCATTAATTAAGTATGTAAAAATCTATAAACAACAAACATAAATTGCATAGGAAACCTTTTATTAATTGTCAAATGATAAGCCTTTTGTAACAAGGCTCAGCGTTTTGCAAGTAATAAGTATCTATACACATTTTTCATTTTTCATTTTTCATTGTTCTTACATGACTCCATTCATGTTTGTTAATGATTCCTTTAGCAAATGGCACACAGATAGGAAGTGTCACCAAGTAGTATGTCTGTGTGCGAAAAACAATTATGTCCAGCTAACAGTATGAACATAAATACCCCTCAGAACCAACATAATACAACACAACTAATACACAATCAGAAACTGTCTGTCCGTTTTTCCTGCACCATTATTTTAAAGGAATAGTTCACCTAATGAAAGGTTTCATTTTCTAAAAATGACTATACAGTGGGGTTTCACAGATAGCAATCCATGATTTGGGTTTGTAAATAAACCAAAAGCAAAATGAGGGTCAGAGTTACCATGGGGATCCACTTTCAAGTATAACTTGTTAAATTGGAAACAATTAACACACATTTGGCTTCATGCAATTTGAAAATGCTATACTTCCTAACAAAAGTAATTTGTTCTCTGGCTAAATGAAGTTCAAAATAATGTATTGTAGTGTCATACCACATGGAAGTATGTTTATCATGAAACATGAAAGGTATGCTGTATAACTGAAAGAGAGGGTACAATTATCTATATCAGGGATGGGCAACTGGCCTGCCCCGCCTTTTGTAGGAGTATTGTTATTATTTTATTTTTTACTCAGTCAGGGTCTCAATTTAATTTGCAATTAAAAAATGTTGTTGCGCATCAGCAGTCACTCCATTACGGGAAAGTCAGCAAATTATTTCTCTTTGCTGTCATGAGGGGGGCCACTAAAATTTTTCGCTCGCAAGTCGGAGGGAGGGGCTACTGCGGCCCATCATGATGGGTTCCATTTTATTGTGGCTCCCATCCCCATCAAAGTTGTCCATCCCTGATCTGTATCACGCTAGCAGTGTGCCTTGTTTGCTTTTTCTTTGTTGAAATGTATGTAGTTGGACCACAGTCCACAGGTTAAGTATACCACACTCAACAACAACGGTATTATCTGGAAACAGTGGGTGCAATTTCATCAGAAATGCATAATGTGAATGTTTCAATTTCCAATATCAATTGTTTTGGAGTTTGCTGACTCTTGATGTCTCTTTTATAATTTCAGGTTACAATATCCTTACGATAAATGTGGCAACTTTTAACAATGATTTTATAATTCATACAGTAGAAAAAAACGGATGTCAATTGTACTTATCGGCATCGTGTTGATTAGTGACGTAGCACAGTTTCACAGGGCCCCCGCAAGGTCAGACCTTTTCCCTTATAAAATGATTGCCTAGATATATATGTTAAGCTGAAATAATGCAACAAAATTCCCCCCAAAAAATCTACTGTAAAAAAAAATACAAAATCCCGACCGGAAAAGGATTGTCCTAACTTTCTCTAATTAATTTTCTACTATTCTATACATTTTTCCATGAGGTTGAAAGAAAATGTTGCAGTTTTAAAGATAATTTCCTGAAATTCTAAACTTTTCTTTCATGGCTTATGACGCTTTCATATACTATTTGAGGGGCCCGACCTCCGGGGGACCCCGCGCAAGGCTTGTGTGCCCTGCCGGCTTGTGTTAGCTATGTGGTGTGTGCTACGCCAGTGCTGTTTATTCAAACCAAGGGGGTTCTTACTTTTGTAGCCTCACAACATATAAAGTACATTAATGTATCAAACTGTAAAGAAGAGCAAAACACTATCAGTGTCTCCACATGATACCCTTGACATCATCACTGCAACTTGCATTCTCAGATTAAATACATGCAACATGAACCATTCTGCTATGATTATTACACATCTGAATAAAAACACAATAAATCAACCACATGTGCAAATGTCATGCTAGAATGATAAAACATCTGACACATAAGTATTTGCACTTTAAAGGAACACTACTCAATCTCAGTTTCCACCCACAGTGAGCCCCTAACACGTATGTTTGCAAACATTTGTGGGTCTTGGCAAATGTAACCGCCATATAGTTATTTGAATTATATTGTAACTTCCACAAAACCAGTGAGAGTGTGTGGGGGGGGAGCAATTACTGCAGAATTCAAATAACTATTTGGGAGTTGCGCACAGGACAAATCATAATTTGAGATATGCACACTAATCAAACGTAAACCATGTAATGATGTCAATGAAATATTTGCACCAAAGTGTGAGGTATGAGCACTAATCTCAAAATAGTGTTCTACGCTAAATTATGATCTTCATCCCATTCATTCAAACTGGGAACAGGAATTTGTAAGTGATCAACTTTATTAACATTCAAATGTTCAAATACTTTTGCCTCGTTTATTGACTACAGGAGATAATATGCTGCACATTTGTTTTTCAGCGTAACTTGTCAAGTTATTCGCTATCTGTAATTGAAATGGTATTGTACATTTCCTTTTTCTATTTTTCCCTTCTGTTCTGTCAAAAGTATTAACAAAAACTGTATGTCAATGACTTTTGGTAAGAAACTAAATGAACGTAATAGTATTGAACTATTTGTGCATGTTAAGGCGTAGTTGTATCTTTTCTATTTGAGAATGAGTAAGAGATGGTTGTATCTGTTCAGTGTAATAAAGCTTAATGATATTTTCCTCTAAATAAGTGTTTTATCCCTTGTTTATAACTCATAACTATATGTATAGCTATGTGCACTCTCATAGGAACTTGCTTTTGGCTTTTAATAAGAAATTGAGAATGAACAGATGCTATTCTTCACCACTAATCTTCAGTGCTGGCTGATAGCTAGGTTTGTGATGAGGGTGTCCTAAGATCCCTGTCAACATAAACCATCTGTTGGGTCCATCTATTAGGTTTCCATCTACACTCTTAGAAAAAAAAGGTGCTACCTGGAACCTAAAAGGGTTCTTCAACCCCTTTGAAGAACCCTTTTTAAATTTATTTTTTAATTTTATTTCACCTTTATTTAACCAGGTAGAGGTCAGTTGAGAACAAGTTCTCATTTCCAACTGCGACCGAGCAGTTGGAACCAAAAAGGGTTCTATTGGTGAAAGCCGGAGAACAATTTTGTAAATGTAATGAGTCCATTGCATTCTTCAAATAGAAATTAGCTGCAGGTTAGAGAACTGCCTTCAACATAATATTTATACAGTGCCTTGCGAAAGTATTCGGCCCCCTTGAACTTTGCGACCTTTTGCCACATTTCAGACTTCAAACATAAAGATATAAAACTGTATTTTTTTGTGAAGAATCAACAACAAGTGGGACACAATCATGAAGTGGAACGACATTTATTGGATACTTCAAACTTTTTTAACAAATCAAAAACTGAAAAATTGGGCGTGCAAAATTATTCAGCTCCTTTACTTGTGCAGCAAACTCTCTCCAGAAGTTCAGTGAGGATCTCTGAATGATCCAATGTTGACCTAAATGACTAATGATGATAAATACAATCCACCTGTGTGTAATCAAGTCTCCATATAAATGCACCTGCACTGTGATAGTCTCAGAGGTCCGTTAAAAGCGCAGAGAGCATCATGAAGAACAAGGAACACACCAGGCAGTTCCGAGATACTGTTGTGAAGAAGTTTAAAGCCGGATTTGGATACAAAAAGATTTCCCAAGCTTTAAACATCCCAAGGAGCACTGTGCAAGCGATAATATTGAAATGGAAGGAGTATCAGAACACTGCAAATCTACCAAGACCTGGCCGTCCCTCTAAACTTTCAGCTCATACAAGGAGAAGACTGATCAGAGATGCAGCCAAGAGGCCCATGATCACTCTGGATGAACTCCAGAGATCTACAGCTGAGGTGGGAGACTCTGTCCATAGGACAACAATCAGTCGTATATTGCACAAATCTGGAGTGGCAAGAAAAAAGCCATTTCTTAAAGATATCCATAAAAAGTGTTGTTTAAAGTTTGCCACAAGCCACCTGGGAGACACACCAAACATGTGGAAGAAGGTGCTCTGGTCAGATGAAACCAAAATTGAACTTTTTGGCAACAATGCAAAATGTTATGTTTGGCGTAAAAGCAACACAGCTCATCACCCTGAAAACACCATACCCACTGTCAAACATGGTGGTGGCAGCATCATGGTTTGGGCCTCCTTTTCTTCAGCAGGGACAGGGAAGATGGTTAAAATTGATGGGAAGATGGATGGAGCCAAATACAGGACCATTCTGGAAGAAAACCTGATGGAGTCTGCAAAAGACCTGAGACTGGGACGGAGATTTGTCTTCCAACAAGACAATGATCCAAAACATAAAGCAAAATCTACAATGGAATGGTTCAAAAATAAACATATCCAGGTGTTAGAATGGCCAAGTCAAAGTCCAGACCTGAATCCAATCGAGAATCTGTGTGTCACGACTTCTGCCGAAGTCGTTGCCTCTCCTTGTTCGGGCGGTGCTCGGCGTTCGACGTCACCGGTCTTCTAGCCATCATTGATCCTTTTTTCATTTTCCATTGGTTTTGTCTTGTCTTCCCACACACCTGTTTTCAACCCCATTCATTACCTGTTGTGTATTTAACCCTCTGTTTCCGCTCATGTTTTTGTCAAAGATTGTTTTATTGTCAGTATAGTGTGATTGTTGCATAGGTGCGTGTCGGGTCCTCGTACCCATGTTTGGTTTGTTTGTTCATTTATTGTTATGGAGCATTCTCGTGGAACTTTATTAAAAGACTCCATTTTACACTCAGTTTGACTCTACTGCGCCTGACTTCCCTGCCACCTATTACACCTATGCATGACACTGTGGAAAGAACTGAAAACTGCTGTTCACAAATGCTCTCCATCCAACCTCACTGAGCTCGAGCTGTTTTGCAAGGAGGAATGGGAAAAAAATTCAGTCTCTTGATGTGCAAAACTGATAGAGACATACCCCAAGCGACTTACAGCTGTAATCGCAGCAAAAGGTGGCGCTACAACGTATTAACTTAAGGGGGCTGAATAATTTTGCACGCCCAATTTTTCAGTTTTTGATTTGTTAAAAAAGTTTGAAATATCCAATAAATGTCGTTCCACTTCATGATTGTGTCCCACTTGTTGTTGATTCTTCACAAAAAAAATACAGTTTTATATCCTTATGTTTGAAGCCTGAAATGTGGCAAAAGGTCGCAAAGTTCAAGTGGGCCGAATACTTTCGCAAGGCACTGTATATATATTTTTAAATGAAATAATAAATGAAGTGAAAACTGAAACAGTATATATAAAATGTTATATAAACATGCTAATTGAAACTGAAACCCCTCTTATCTACAGTACAGAAGCTAGGGGAAGTGTCCTTACTCACAATCTGACCAATAACTCAAGCATTGCTGTCTTGTATTTGTCATTCTCAGTGTGCTTCCTTTGTAAACACTTAAATGACTCTAGAGCACTTTACAGATTTCTTTTTTAGAAGACAACGGTTCCACAGCACAGGCCTGATGACAGCTGTCACAAGGTAGAACATATCACAAAACGACAATGTCATCAAAGACAGACCCATTGTGTATTTACAGCAACAAGCAGACGCCTAATTAAATTTACAGATGTCAAAATGTTTTACATCCAATTCCTTAAACAAGAAAGTATGTGTACACATTTGATGGGAATCTGTTTAATGATAACAGAATGTGCCTTGCACCTTACACAACTAACAAAAAGCAATGGCTGTGTTGAAATAGTAAATTAATGAGCTGTTGTAGGCCTTTTGTTCTGTCTTTAATGTGTAATGTTTAAAGCTATTTTTTTAGTTGTTGAAATTTTGCAGCATAGAAATATGCTAGAGAGCCCTTTGTTTACACCCCTTCAGTGTCGTTCACAACCCTTCTCTTTAAGAATTTACATGTAAACGCATGGCCAACCATCAGCATTGTCAACCCCTCAATTAGTTCAGCCATTCGTGGCTAGCCTGGAAGGATCCTGTCTTTCTCCTTATATAGCTCAGTGCTTCTCCTTGGCTAAACTAGGCTCATAATTTAAAATGTTTATTCATAGCTACAGATCCCATACAAGTCTGTAATTAAGGCCCATTCAAATTCACATGTTCAAGAATGCATTTCTTGAACATTTACTATTTTGTCCTCGATTGTTCCCACAAGGGGGAGGCCGATGATATCAGAGTGCACCCATCAGACCAACTCCTTGAATTGCCAACTTCTTGAACAATAACAAAGTGGCACCCATTAATGATTTGGTAAATTGCTGAGGGATGGGGCTGGAGAAATGTAACCACTCTCAAATTCCTAGACATAGCAATGTAAGCAAGGACTGACCATCCATGAGATAACAATGACAGTTTTAACCATGTTGTGAGGCTATACAGTGTTTATTTAGACTTAGTTTGTTTACAAACAAAGGAGTAAAGCAAGCTTACAGTTTGGGTCCTGATGGGGTAAGAACATTGAACTAAAGCTCATGAGGAATTTACAAGTTATATTCTTAAAGAATCAATATGTCATGAATTTAAATGTCCAAAAATGGATGTAGCAATTTCAGATCTCCCAATTAAGTGTTTGCTTTACTACTGTATTTATACTTTGAATATCCTTTTTCAACTGGAAAAGTAAAAAAAAAACAGCTGGAGTGTGTATTTAAATGCTCAGAAACAATGTTTTGTATTGTACACTGTATTTTTTACTTTACGGGCCACTTTACAACCAATGCCAATAATCAGCAAGCAAGTAAACCGGTATTCAGAATTAGGGCTGCGGTGGTCATGAAACGTTGTCAGCTGGTTATTGTAATGCAAAAGCCTGCCAGTCTCACAGTAATTGACTGTTAATTAACATAAACACGTTTAAAATCTCCATGCATTCAAGCAGCATACAAGCCACTGATGCACGCCTCGGAACATCTACATTTAAAAAATAAATAAATCAATTGAATATACATCATCACAACAAATACATTATTTATTTTAAGCATGTCTAAAGAAACATAATGATATGAAGAAAATGTATTTCAGAACAGAATACAAGTTGGCCTACTGTATTTTATCTGTGTAAGGGTGGCAACTGGTGGCAGAGAAGTCAGATGCAGGAGAGCAGAACTGGGTAATAACCGGTGCAGTTAAAAATACAAAACCACCGTCATCCAGAATAACAACGTATGGGTACAAAACCCGTCGCACACCAGACAACAATGTGCACAAGCACTTACAACAAACAGTTCCGCACAAAGACATGGGGGGAACAGAGAGTTAAATACACAACACATAATGAGGGAATGAAAACCAGGTGTGTGGGAAGACAAGACAAAACAAATGGAAAATGGATTGACGATGGTTAGAAGACCGGTGACGTTGACCGCCGAACACCGTCCGAGCAAGGAGAGGAACTGACTTCGGCAGTAGTCGTGACAGTACCCCCTTTGACGCGCGCCGACACCAGCCTCGGGGACGATCCGGAGGGCGAGGTGCAGGGCGATCCGGATGGAGCAACTCCCGCAGCATTGAAGAGTCCAACACGTCCTCCACTGGAACCCAGCATCGCTCTTCCGGACCATACCCCTCCCGTGCGAGGTACTGAAGGCCCCTCGCACGACGCCTGTATGCCGGGGCCCCCCCGATGTCCAGAGGGGGCGGAGGAACCTCCCGCACCTCAGACTCCTGGAGTGGTCCAGCCACCACCGGCCTGAGGAGAGATACATGGAATGAGGGGTTAATACAGTAATCGGGGGGAAGCTGTAACCTGTAACTCACCTTGTTGAGTCTCCTCAGGACTTTAAATGGCCCCACAAACCACAGACCCAGCTTCTGGCAGGGCAGGCGGAGGGGCAGGTTTCGGGTCGAGAGCCAGACCCAGTCCCCTGGTGCGAACACCGGGGCCTCACTGCGGTGACGGTCTGCACCGGCTTTCTGGCGCAGCACGGCGCGCTGAAGGTGAACATGGGTGGTGTCCCATGTTTCCTCCGCGCTCCGGAACCAGTCGTCCACCGCAGGAGCCTCGGTCTGACTCTAATGCCAAGTAGCCAGAACCGAACTGGAAGGGGGAGAGGTTAGTGGAGGAGTGGCGTAGCGAGTTCTGGGCAATCTCTGCCCAGGGCACGAATGCTGCCCACTCCCCCGGCCGGTCCTGGCAATAAGCCTTCAGAAACCTACCCACATCCTGGTTAACTCTATCCACCTGCCCATTACTCTTGGGGTGAAAATCCTAGGTAAGGCTGATCGAGACCCCCAGACGTTCCCTGAACACCCTCCAGACCCTCGAAGTGAACTGGGGACCCCAATCATCCTCAGGCCGGAAGAGTGCGTCCGCAGTCTGTAGGGCCGTAGGGTGACCGACAGCGGGAGGAGACGGCTGAGCTTCCTCGAGAAGAAGGCACAGGGGCGGAGCTTTGGTGGTGTACCTGAGCGCTGAGAGAGCACGGCTCCTATCCCAGCCTCGGACGTGTCCACCTCCACTACCAATGCCAAAGAGGGATCCGTATGGGCCAGCACAGCACGGGAGCAGGAGGTAAATAGAGGCCTCAGGTGACCAAAAGCTATGTCTGCCTCAGCCGACCACTGCAAACGTATCGGCCCCCCCTTCAGCAGTGAGGTAATGCGAGCCACTACCTAACCATAACCCTGAATAAACCTCCGTAGGTAATTGGCAAACCCTAGAAACCGCTGCACCTCCTTTACCGTGGGAGTCGGCCAATTATGCATGGCTGAGATGTGGTCACTCTCCATCTCCACCCCAGAAGTGGAAATGCGATACCCTAGGAAGAAGACAAACTTTTGGAAGAACAGGCATTTCTCAGCCTTGGCGTACAGGTCATGCTCCAACAATCGACCAAGCACCTTGCGGACCAGGGACACATGCTTGACGCGTGTAGCGGAGTATATCAGAATGTCATCTATATACACCACTACACCCTGCCCATACAGGTCCCTGAAAATCTCGTCTACAAAGGCCTGGAAGACTGATGTAGCATTCATCAACCCGTATGGCATGACAAGGTACTCATAATGCCCTGAGGTTGTACTGAATGCCGTCTTCCACTCGTCTCCCTACCGAATACGCACCAGGTTGTAAGCACTCCTGAGATCTAATTTGATGAAGTAGTGCGCCCAGTGCATTGACTCAATCGCCGTGGCGATAAGAGGTAGCGGGTAACTGTACCTCACAGTTATCTGATTAAGGCCTCGATAGTTAATACACGGGCGCAGACCTCCCTCCTTCTTCTCCACAAAAGAAGAAAGGACCAAATGTACCCCTGACGCAGGGTTTCGGAGACATATGTTTCCATGTTTCCTGGAAGGGCAGTGTCTACCAGGGGATTTATCGCACAATCCCACCATCGATGGGGTGTTAATTGAGTCGCCTTCTTTTTGGAGAAGGCGAGAGCCAAATCGGCATATTCGGGGGGAATGCACACGGTGGAGACCTGGTCTGGACTTTCCACCGTAGTAGCACCTACAGAAAATCCCTAAACACCTCCCCAAGCACTCTCGCGACCACCCCGTGAGAGCCCTCCGTTGCCATGAAACAGTGGGGTCATGACAAGCTAACCAGGGTAGGCCTAGCACCATCAGAAACGCTGGAGAGTCAATGAGAAAGAGACTGACTCTCTCTGTGTGTGTCCCCTGCGTCACCATGCCCAGAGGAGCGGTGGCCTCCCTAATTAATCCTGATCCTAATGGTTGACTGTCTAAAGCGTGAACTGGGAAGGGCATAGCCACAGGAACGATGGGGATCGCTAAACTATGTGGAAATGATCTGTCTATTAAATTCACGACGAGTGCCTTATGCTGGGAATGCGGGAAAAGGAAAAGAAAAAGCAACAAACAAAAACATGTGTGCAACAGAGGGCTCTGGGTGAGAATGGTGCCTTCTCACCCAGGTTGATGCCAGAGTGCCCTGCCTGCTGCCTCGACCCCCAGAGGAACCAACCTGGCACTGAACGGTAGTGTGACCTCTGCGGCCACAGATGGTGCACGAGACGGAACCTCCTCCGGTCTCCCTGAGTGCAGCAACTCCCAACTCCATGGGCATCAGAGCGGTGGTGCAGGACTTTAAATGGTGGTGGTGCAATTTGTAAGTCGCTCTGGATAAGAGCGTCTGCTAAATGACTTAAATGTAAATGTTAAATGGATGGAACCGACAGACCCCGTTCTGGACGTTATCCAGCAGGTTATCCAGCCGAATGTACATGTCCACCAGCTGGTCGAAGTTGAGGGTGGTGTCCCTACAGGCCAACTCTCGACGGACGTCCTTGCGCAAACTGCAACGATAGTGGTCGATCAGGGTCCTGTCGTTCCATCCCGCTCCGGCGGCCAGGATCTGAAAGTCCAAAGCAAACTGCTGTGCACTCCTCACCCCCAGGTGGAAAAGACGTTCACCCGCCGCTCTACCCTCGGGCGGGTGGTCGAAGACTGCCTGGAAATGACGGAAGAACTCCTCCAGGTGGTCCAGCACCGCATCTCCTTCCACCCACACGGCGTTGGCCCACTCCAGGGCTTTCCCTGAGAGGCATGAGACGAGGGTGGACACCCTTTCACGTCCGGAAGGAGCCAGGTGGACGGTGGCCAGGTATATTTCCAACTGAAGCAGGAAATCCTGGCAGCAAGCAGCCATCCCATCATACTCCCCGGAGAGGGCAAGGCGAATCCCACTGGAACCAGGTGCAGGGGGAGCGAGTAGTGGAGGCCCCTGCTGTGCTGGACGACGCGCCCATGGTGGCGCCAAGATGGTGGAGCATCACTGTGTGTTCCTGGACGCGCTCCTCGACCCCCATACCAGGGGCACCTACTCCTGCTGACTGCTCGGTGCGGAATTCTGTAAGGGGTGCGTAACTGGTGGCAGAGAAGTCAGACGCAGGAGAGCAGAACTGGGTAATACCCGGAGCAGTTTAATATACAAAACCACCGGCATCCAGAATAACAACGTATGAGTACAAAACCCGTTGCGCACCAGACAACAAACAATTCCGCACAAAGACATGGGGGGACCAGAGGGTTAAAAACACAACACGTAATGGAGGGAATAAAAACCAGGTGTGTGGGAAAACAAGACAAAACAAATGGAAAATGAAAAATGGATCGGCAATGGCTAGAAGACCAGTGACGTCGACCGCCAAACACCCCCGAACAAGGAGAGGAACCGACTTCGGCAGAAGTCGTAACAATCTGGCTATGCGCCATACCATAGGCTGTAGGCTTGTTCATTTAGTAGACAAGATATGCTTATAAGTCATAATTTTATATTACATGATTTTATAGTAAGAAGAATATGAATGAACTTAGGTGAGTAAAATAGAAAGGATATTTTTCCCATTCTGATGCGAGCGTGCATATGAAGTGGCTATATTCAGTGTAAAAGTGAGCATTTGAAACAGGTCCTATCTGCTAGATTAAGGGTTATTTGGCAGCTTTAGTTGTGAATGACACAAACATTACAATCTCTTAGCGATCAAAAGATATACGGACTGCATGATGTGACTGTAGGCTATTTATGTTGTTCTCTCACCAAGTGATCCTATTTTCACCCATTAGTCTATTCTCAATTTAATCTTATCTTCACTAATGTTTAAAATGAGATTCGATTTAGAATGTTCATGATCAAATGGGCAGGAACAGGGGGGAAAAGACATATCATACATATGCACCCAAATAGCGAATGGAGGCCACTTTTCCGCTGGTTCGTTTTTTACTCATGCTGGGAAGGCTACTCCAGTTATTTCACTCCACACATCAACCACTGTTTGATGAGCATACAGCCTGCAGCTGCATGACAGGTGACAATACGTCCAAACTCTGCATTCCATGGGCTCTCCAACCCTGTTCTTCCATCTACTGGGATACCAAGTCAAATCTGTTCAGGAAGATTGTTATCAAAACAAAAAATATTTAATCCAACTGTTGACAGCCCCTCTCTGCGCGCTTGAGAAAGGTATGAAGGAGAGCGGGGAGGAGTGGGAAATGCACGGAGGTGAGATATTCTGCTAAAAGTAATTTCAGCCTATTAATTATGAAAAATTACATTTATTCATTATTAATTATGAAAATTAATAGACTATTCAAAATCAAATACAAATTCACTATAATTGTAGGCTAACCCTGCATTTGTTTAATTTTGGAGTATAGGCTAGACCAATTATGTACCAAAGACATCATAAATCAGTAGTTCATGTTTTTCTTCCATGCATAATATTAGGTAGTCTATGTATTGTGTAACGGCACAATTATTATTTTTAATTCAGTAATTTTTTTCAGGCTTAGGCTCATACACTATATAGGCCTATGCATATGTGTGTTTTGAATCAATCATCACCTTAGAAAGCGCTGTCCATTTTGTTGCATTAGGCTTTGAAACATCCACAATGGGCATGTTTTCCGCTCAACTTCTGTCTTGAAATTGATCAATCACAGTGAGGTGAGTTTTAAAAGCACATACTATTTTCATGATAAGTGTTGGATGTGATTTTCGATTATATTTGCATTGATATCAGAGTGGTTAGAGGGACAATAGATCCCCGAGTACCAGGCCATTAGCGACCTGATGATTGTTAGCACGTTTGGTACTACCAACTCATATCCAGAGTGCATAAAAGGAGATTGCATGGAATTTTACTGTGGTCATGACTCATGACTGCCCCTGCCAAACAGATGAATGTCATGTACTAAACAGATAATTAAATGCTTGTTTGTTTGTTTATCTGGCTTTCTGCATGCATTTGGCTTCGTCAATCTCACTACCAGGCATCAGTTGGCCCAATAGGTCACTCCTGTGGCATTAGATAAAGAACTCCATATGGAATATCATCCAGGAAGCATAGTTAAACACACATTAGTTTGGTTGGGATTTGGAATATATAGGGAGCACATAGGGTGATGATTCCCTGGATTCTGTCTTTTGTGCTCAGAGAACACATTCATTGGCCCTTGACAAAAGGGATGAGAAGGTAGATAGATGACTGTCACCTCATTAATCATGTTTTGGTTTCCTCCACAAAGAGGGACTGTTTTCCGGATGCCTCTGCACTGGTGTATTTCTTTGCTCATATCGCCTTTTGTTTTGAGGCAGTGTTGGCCTATGTAGCCAATGAATCGTGCAAAACCAAATTAAGCCCAGACTTCATTGTAATTGTTTTGCTCCTTGACTTTGCAACACAGAAGATGTGCCATATTTCAAGGATGAACACCAAAGTACATTAGCCATTCCTGCTACTTCAACCACCAAACATCCTTACAACAAATCACCTTGATACTCAATTACC
Source organism: Oncorhynchus masou masou (assembly GCF_036934945.1). Taxonomy (NCBI): domain Eukaryota; kingdom Metazoa; phylum Chordata; class Actinopteri; order Salmoniformes; family Salmonidae; genus Oncorhynchus; species Oncorhynchus masou. Next base: position 44,236,623 of record NC_088222.1, read on the forward strand.
ATGACTTGGTGGTACTGTACGAAGATTCGTCTTTAATAAATGTGTTCTCATACCCGATTAAGTAGCTTGATCATTGAATTAACTTTCCGCATGTTGATTTAGTATCAGTATGTTCAGTACCATCATTTTTTGACGTGATATCACACACTTTAATATAATGAATATATGAATATAACTACTTTAACATATACATTTTATTTAATGTAATTTGTATGAAGGAATGAAGACTAATGGGATTTTCTTACAATCTAGTCCATACAGTAAATCTTAAATTGTATAACGTATTGCCTTGTTTGAAAGAGTTAATGAACTCACCTTTACAAAAATTAATTTTCTTGTCTTTATGAGTTTTCATGTGATCTGTGCTAGTTAATTATGCCTATCCATGCCTCTAATTATGTTACCGTTTACACTCCACTCCTGATTTCACAGGAAAATTGTCAGTGCTCTGACCTTCACACATATAGATGTTATAAAGGCATGGGATAGTCACAAAAAATATCAAGAGGACCTCACAAATTCAATATACCAAGTCTGCCTTTTTTACTCCAGGAAATAGATCAAATGTTAATTGATATACTCAAGGGCCTCATCTACTGTGATGGGGTGTGAGTAGGCCTATGGCAGTAATCATGGCTAGGGAATTGTAGACATGATTCAGATTTTTGTGTAGTTATTCCTTTGGTATGTACACATTAATTATGTAGACAATCAAACAATTGGACATTTAAGAAATGAATTGCTGTAGCATGGACAATAGTGATCAGGAAACTTCATGCAGCTGGTTTTTAGATCTGCACCTAATGCAGATAGGAAGCTTTAGAACATTTGGCCTATGAGCTATTGAACACTATTCCTAATCTAGATAGCTATATTTAATATTGAAAATGAATGTTAGTAAACAATCAAACAAGTGGAAGATTTGAAAAAACAAATGGCTGTAGCATTGACAAGTGAGGTCAGGGAATCCACCACAGTTGGTTTTAGATCCAGGTCTATTGAACATAAATATTTGACTTGACAGGTCGGGTTGAACATGCAAATGGCAGGGTTGAATATTGGACCTACAGTGCCTTTGGAAATTATTCATACCCCTTGACTTATTGCACATTTTGTTGTGTTACAGCCTGAATGTACAATTTTAGCAGCCATCTACACACAAAACCCCATAATGACAATGAAAACATGTTTTTAGAAATGTTTGCAAATGTATTGAAAATGAAATACAGAAATATCTCATTTATATACAGTACCAGTCCAAAGTTTGGACAAACCTACACATTCAATGGTTTTTCTTTATTTTTACTATCTTCTACATGGTAGAATAATAGTGAAGACATAACAACTATGAAATAACACATATGGAATCATGTACTTTAGATTCTTCAAAGTAGCCACCCTTTGCCTTGATGACAGCTTTGCACACTCTTGGCATTTTTTCAACAAGCTTCACCTGGAATGCTTTTCCAACAGTCTTGAAGGAGTTTCCACATATGCTGAACACTTGTTGGCCGCTTTTCCTTCACTCTGCGGTCCAACTCATCCCAAACCAACTCCATCACTCTCCTTCTTGGTCAAGTAGCCCTTATACAGCCTGGTGGTGTGTTGGGTCACAAAAAATTCAGTTGAAAAACAAATGATAGTCCAGCTAAGATGGGATGACGTAACGCTGCAGAATGCTGTGGTAACCATGCTGGTTAAATGTACCTTGAATTCTAAATAAATTACTGTCACCAGCAAAGCTCTATCACACCTCCACTTCCATACTTCACGGTGGGAATCACACATGCCGAGATCATCCGTGCACCTTCTCTGTGTCTCACAAAGACTCATCAGACCAAAGGACAGATTTCCACCAGTTTAATGTCCATTGCTCATGTTTTTTGGCCCTAGCAAGTCTGTTCTTCATATTGGTGTCCTTTAGTAGTGGTTTCCTTGCAGCAATTCGTCCACGAAGGCCTGATTCATGCAGTCTCTGAACAGTTGATGTTGAGATGTGTCTGTTACTTGAACTTTGTGAAGCATTTATTTGGGCTGCAATTTCTGAGGCTGGTAACTCTAATGAACTTATCCTCTGCAGCAGAGGTAACTCTTGGTCTTCTTTTCCTGTGGTGGTCCTCATGAGAGCCAGCTTCATCACAGCGCTTGATGGTTTTTGTGACTGAACTTGAAGAAACTTTGCAAGTTCTTGACCTTTTCCGCATTGACTGACCTTCATGTCTTAAAGTAATGATGGACTGTCATTTCTCTTTGCTTATTTGAGCTGTTCTTGCCATAATATGGAATTGGAATTTTACCAAACAGTGCTATCTTCTCTATACCACCCCACCTTGTCTTTAAAACCTTTTTTTACCCCGTGCTGTTTTGGGGAACAAGTGTGAAACACAGTTTCCCAATCATCATTAGCACTCCACAATCAAAAACATGAAAGTACAAGTATACGAAAATCATTGTCCATCTGTGTGAGATTCCACGTGGAAGGAGCTGCACCCCGGTACCTTTCAGCACAGATGGTATTCACTTTGGTTCTAATAAGCACCAAACACCCGGACTGTGAACCTCTGTTTCTCAGTCTGCACTGCACGGACCTGTGAGGCGATATTTTTCGGGCCAATTAAATATTTTTTACCTGCCATTAAGACAATCGGCTGCCTTGAAGAGTGATACAATTGGGGGGGGGGGGGAGAAATAAACAGTTGGTAAGGAAGGATTTCTAGCTTTGTGACTCCATTTTGACACTAATTAGGAGGGGGAATAACACTGGGAGATATGGTTTCTGCGTGGAGCCAGGAAGCAAACAGCTATGACTTTTCTCCCGTGTTTAAATGTCTATCATGGGTTTTGGTGCAAAACCAATCCACCTGTCCACTCTCTTAACATTAACATTCATATTCGGCTTCTAAAGAGCCAACTACTAATGTAAGCTGTGGGAAAGCCATTTCCAGCCAAATATAAAGTGGTAAACACTTATACATGTGTTGTTATTTACAAGACCCAATACACGTCACACATGTTAGCCTGAATATGACATAACTTGAGTTCAGCTTGCCAGTATGCAGTATGTTAGTAAATCTACTTATAGGGATAAGGAAGAATATACAGAATTCAGTGGATCCCTTTTGGAGTTAGGCATGTTAAGTTTCACACTCAACATGTTGAGCGTATAACTTTCAAAAACAGGTCAAATTACTGACAAACATTCAGTCATTATGGTTTCAGAAGTGTAACATTGTTGTTTTCTTTTTGTCTGCCTTATTCATGTACTTCTTACATTTTGAACCAACAAGTGCTTCAATGCCTATAAAAGCAGGGAAGTGGCTGCCTAGCTATCTGCTATTGATGGCAACCAGCTGTGCTGACTGTCAACTGAGGACAGACTGTTTGCATTGATCATGAAGTAAGTTACAGCGTGGAGACTCCTTTCATTATCAGCCAACATGACTCCAGACAGACATGCATTGACTTCCATTGTATTTACTAAACTTCTCCCTAATTTATTATGTACTTTTCCTGGAAAATTGCTGGTTAAAGATATGCGATTCCCTTTGCAAAATAAAGAAAGTACCGTACAGTTAAATATGTCATCTTATCGATGGGTCCATTTTCTTTTTAACGGTGCCGTTCTGTACTTTCTCACAATTGCAGCTAACAGATGCTTGCATGAATTAAATATCGGTTGAGGATGAAGTAGAACAGCAGGGTAGCAAGTGCAGAGCAGCCGAGGAGCCCAATTTGGAAGCATTTTGGGGAAAAAAGACGGCAATAACCAACACAAACCTAAAGATGTGCTACACCCTTCACTGTACACCCAATGGAAAAAATCTGGCTTTAAATAATAATCTGTCTGCATAGCATTGCTCCTGGTAATGACCTATTCTCTAAGTGATGTCTTGGAGGAGAACACTAGGCGCTCTGCGCCTCTTTTCACATGTATAATCTATGGGGACATGAATGAGAATGTGAAAATGTCGCTCTGTACTCTGTGCAATTAACAACCGGTGTCGTGGTGGTATGGCAGGGTAGAGAAACAAGATTCAACCTATTAAGGAAGTCCCTATGCTGTAATGGTACATAATTGATAGGTGAGAGGCGAGCACTTGAAACAGACCACTACAGTTTGTACTCAGAATCAAGAGGCCAGTCATTGGGGCATGGCCATTAGCTGGAGTTGGCACTGTTATTTGGATCGGGCCACAGTCAGTTGTGGCCAGGGTCAGTGAGAAATCAATGGGGCTCTCCGGTTATTGTGACAGTCACCACACACCCTCTCTAGGGACGACAAATGTTCAGGCTAATGCACTAAGGAAGCTCTAGTCTGTAGCACACAGTATTTTTCAATTCTCTCCATGGCTAAAGCAGTAAGAAATAGATGTCATAGTTGTAAAAGACTGTGAGTGTGCCTTATTTTGCATCATCCTAATTAAAGCACTGAACTAAAAAGAAAAACAAATGTGTTGCATTATTTGTGCAAAACAAATATGTTTAGGGGTATTTTATGAGGGAAATGATTTGCTTTGGAATTGTTCAAATGTTTTCAATATTATTCATTTCTATGTCGGCCCTATGCATGGAAAGGCCCTTGTAAAGGATCCCATTTTTAAACCCCCATTTAGCTGGCAATAATGAATATTAACTGAAAAATTATCTTATGTAGTTTCTTACTATAGCCGTCTCTGAGTTCAAAGAATGTTTCTCTCAAAACTGTGATTCCTAAAATATGTGTCTGGAGATTTGGGGAACCCCGTCAGATTTGTCTACAATGAATCTTTAATGAGCAGGGTCAACTACACCATAAGCACCCCTATTTCATGTTCTCATTACATGTAGTAAAAGTTCTCTACTTTTTATATATTTATTTTATATTTATATTTATATATATTAAACAAACAATACTGAAATCGCCATGCTCACAGTCATAAACTGTCAACTTCGCCTCCCTGATAGATTAAGATAGGATATGAATTCTGGTTAAAATATGTTTACTTGAATTAGGTTATAGGATCATGACGCAACTGAGGAAAAAGAACATTACGACATTGTATACCACATGAATGAAGAAAGAGAAGAATGCAATTCTTGTCGGCACCGTAAAACATAAATTCTGTCATATTGCTGAAAGATCTGATAGAATGGTTGTTTTTATTGGGGATTTTCAAATGAATCTAAATCTAAATATGTCTGTTTTGAGTTTATGCTGTCAACTCCGTCAGTGGCTTGTCACTTCATCACTGATGGCTAACTCCCTGATGATGATAATATTTTGGGTCAAGATTATGAAATAAGTTTTTAATCACTGTTCGGCAACATATGCTTGCGGCATGTTAACCTAGTGGTTAGAGCGTTGGACTAGTAACCGAAAGGTTGCAAGTTCATATCCCTGAGCTGACAAGTTACAAATCTGTTGTTGCTGGTATTATGGCCCATTCCTCCATGCAGATCTCCTTTAGAGCAGTGATGTTTTGGGGCTGTTGCTGGGCAATACGGACTTTCAACTCCCTCCAAAGATTTTCTATGGGGTTGAGATCTGGAGACTGGCTAGGCCACTCCAGGACCTTGAAATGCTTCTTACGAAGCCACTCATTCGTTGCCCGGGAGGTGTGTTTGGGATCATTGTCATGCTGAAAGACTCAGCCATGTTTCATCTTCAATGCCCTTGCTGATGGAAAGGAGGTTTTCACTCAAAATCCCACGATACATGGCCCCATTCATTATTTCCTTTACAGTGATCAGTCGTCCTGGTCCCTCTTTGGTCTTGGCCATAGTGGAGTTTGGAGTGTGACTGTTTGAGGTTGTGGACAGGTGTCTTCTATACTGATAACAAGTTCAAACAGGTGCCATTAATACAGGTAACGAGTGCAGGACAGAGGAGCCTCTTACAGGTGAGAGCCAGAAATCTTGCTTGTTTGTAGGTGACCAAATACTTATTTTCACCATAATTTGCAAATAGATTCATAAAAAATCCTACAATGTGATTTTCAGGATTCTATGGCCAAGACCAAAGAGCTGTCAAAGGACACCAGAAACAAAATTGTAGACCTGCACCAGGCTGGGAAGACTGAATCTGCAATAGGTAAGCAGCTTGGTGTGAAGAAATCAACTGTGGGAGCAATTATTAGGAAATGGAAGATATACAAGACCACTGATAATCTCCCTCGATCTGGGGCTCCACGCAAGGTCTCACCCCGTGGGGTCAAAATGATCACAAGAACGGTGAGCAAAAATCCCAGAACCACATGGGGGGACCTAGTGAATGACCTGCAGAGAACTGGGACCAAAGTAACAAAGCCTACCATCAGTAACACACTACGCCGCCAGGGACCCAAATCCTGCAGTGCAGGATGTGTCCCCCTGCTTAAGCAAGTACATGTCCAGGCCCGTCTGAAGTTTGCTAGAGAGCATTTGGATGATCCAGAAGAAGATTGGGAGAATGTCATATGGTCAGATGAAACCAAAATATAACTTTTTGGTGAAAAACTCAACTCGTCGTGTTTGGAGGACAAAGAATGCTGAGTTGCATCCAAAGAACACCATACCTACTGTGAAGCATGGGGGTGGAAAACATCATGCCGTGGGGCTGTTTTTCTGCAAAGGGACCAGGACGACTGATCCGTGTAAAGGAAAGAATGAATAGGGCCATGTATCGTGAGATTTTGAGTGAAAACCTCCTTCCATCAGCAAGGGCATTGAAGATGAAACGTGGCTGTGTCTTTCAGCATGACAATGATCCCAAACACACCACCCGGGCAACGAAGGAGTGGCTTCGTAAGAAGCATTTCAAGGTCCTGGAGTGGCCTAGCCAGTCTCCAGATCTCAACCCCATAGAACATATATGGAGGGAGTTGAAAGTCTGTGTTGCCCAGCAACAGCCCCAAAACATCACTGCTCTAGAGGAGATCTGCATGGAGGAATGGGCCAAAATACCAGCAACAGTGTGTGAAAACCTTTAGAAGACTTACAGAAAACATTTGACCTCTGTCATTGCCAACAAAGGGTATATAACAAAGTATTGAGATAAACTTTTGTTATTGACCAAATACTTATTTTCCACCATAATTTGCAAATAAATGCATTAAAAATCCTACAATGTGATTTTCTGGATTTTTTTCCCTCATTTTGTCTGTCATAGTTGAAGTGTACCTATGATGCAAATTACAGGCCTCTCTCATCTTTATAAGTGGGAGAACTTGCACAATTGGTGGCTGACTAAATACTTTTTTGCCCCACTGTACATGATCAAGCTGATATCGGAGGTGCTTGGCATGGATGTATCACCGGAGGATCTGGAGCGATGCCATCGCATCGGCGTGAAACAGAAGAATGCTAAATTACCTTGCATTGTAATCTTTAAGCTGTGGAACTCTCAGACCAATGTCAAAATCCATCGCCAGTCCATTTGATTCGTCCAAGACATTTCTACTAAGCTGAGTAAAAAATGTAAACAATTCATTACGATCGCATAGTCACTGGAGGAAAAAGGAATCAAATCTCAACTCTGATTCCCATCAGTGCTGTCGGTATGGAAGGGAACACAGAGGATGGAGTTCCTTTCCAGTTGAAAAAGAGCCCAATGACATGAGGAGAGGAAGAAGCAGAAAAAAGTGATAAGCACACTTGGCTACATACAGTGATGCCCAAGACCAGTTTATTGTAAATTGAGACAATGTTCTTTCCCCCTCTCAACAATACAATCTAGACTTTATTGTCCCCAAGTAACTGTTCTTCTCTAGGGAAGTAATGATGCAATGAGATACATGGGCAGTGAAAAGACAATGTAAAAAGAGAAATATAGCATGTATGTCAATAATTGTCAATAATTGTTCTAAAGATGTGTGTGTGTGTGTGTGTAGGCGAGAGGTTGTGAGTGGGCGCATGTGTGTGTATGTGTCTGTGCATATGAATGAGAGAGTGAAGGAGGTTGAATATGAATATGTGTAGGAGGGCAGGAGAGAATGGGTGTGCGGAGGGAAAGGTATATGTTGTGTATGAATGAATAAGAATAGATGAGCTAGTAGATGTATAGAAGGGTATAAATGTGACTGAGTAGAAGGGAGGGGGGAAGATGGGAGGTTGGCAAATACTTGTCAAGTGTGGATAAGAGAGGGCAAGGATGGGAGTTGGTGATAAGCTTGACTAGGGTGGGGTAAAGGGGTGTGAACTGTGAGGGGGTATAGTTATGCATGCTCAAGTTTTCTGTATTTTTGTCTTATTTCTTGTTTATTCAAAATATTTAGCATCTTCAAAGTGGTAGGCAAGTTGTGTAAATCAAATGATACAAACCTCAAAAATATATATTTTAATTCCAAGTTGTAAGGTAACAAAATAGGAAAAAATCCAAGGGGGTGAATATTTTCACAAGCCACTGCAGTCGTAGTTTGTGTCCATGTGCAAATTGATGTTCATATGTTTGTATCTGGTTTGGAAAATGATATATACACTACCATTCAAAAGTTTTGACAAAACCTATTCTTTCCAGGGTTTTTCTTTATTTTTACTATTTTCTACATTGTAGAATAATAGTGAAGACATCACAACTATGAAATAACACACATGGAATCATGTAGTGCCCAAAAAAGTGTTACACAAATCAAAATATTTTTTATATTTGAGATTCTTCAAAGTAGCCAACCTTTGCCTTGATGACAGCTTTGCACATTCTTGGCATTCTCTCAACCAGCTTCATGAGGTAGTCATATGGAATACATTTTAATTAACAGGAGTGCCTTGTTAAAAGTTAATTAATGAAATTTCTTTCCTTCTTTATGTGTTTGAGCTAATCAGTTGTGTCGTGACAAGGTAGGGTGGTATAGAGGAGATAGCCCAATTTGATAAAGTTGAAATGTTTCAATCCGAAACATTTCAAGACCTTTCAAAGTTTCTTGAAGTGCAGTCGCAAATATCAAGCACTATGATGAAACTGGCTCACATGAGGACCGCCACTGGAAAGGAAGCCTCAGAGTTACCTCTGCTGCAGAGCATAAGTTTATTAAGAGTTACCAGCCTCTCCGCATTTGTGGTTCCCCATGGAGGAGGATGTGTGATGGTGTGGGGGTGTGGGGGAGCTTTGTTGGTGACACTGTCTGATTTATTTAGAATTCAAGTGATGTATCAGATCACCTGGCCTCCGCAAACACCCGACCTCAACCCAACTCCCAGGAATGTCATACATGATGGATCATTAGCTTATACACTACATTCCACACATCTAGATGGCCGGGAAGGTTGGATGTGGGGCCAGAGATAGCAGGGGTTCAAACTGTAGAACCCAGTTCCTACATTTGAATATAAAAATATATTTTATCAAAAAAAACAATGCTATCTCTGGTACCTACAGGATGACAAATCGGAGCAAAATTACCAAATGTAAGTATATTATTTACCTTCAGAGGTGAATGTATCAAATCTGTTGCCGTGATAAAAGTGTTTGGTTGGTGTGCACTCTCCTCAAACAATAGCATGGTATTTTTTCTATCAAAATATTTACTTCAAATGTTGTAAATAGTATGAAAAATATTTATGAACAAAAAGTAGAGTTTGTCCCAAATTTCCCCAATGTCGACAGTTTTTGTTACTACATTACACAAAATCCCATTTTCATAAAAGCACAACATTTAGTGGAATTACTTTTTCTTTCAGATTGGTGTTTTTTGATCTAAAAGTTAACAGTCATCACAAATACATTAATTTGATTGCTTTAAACATATTAATATATTTGGTTTGTTACCGTAGATTTTTTTATACACGCCTGTCTGTTGTAGGACTTACATCGCAATTATTTTTAAGGTCAACTGGCACAGAAAATTCGGGCTACTCTGTATAAACGTCGATAGTCGCAAACCAATACAATGATTTGAGAGTCAAACTATCACTTAAATTAAATTTGGTTTCATTAGTCCCTTGTTGATTTAGTCCCAAAATGTCTTGCATGTCAGCAATCATGTTTTCAGGATATATAAGAAAATATTTTTGGCGACCCACTTGAATCGAAATGCAATACAAATTTAGCTAGGTGTCTTCTGCAAGTTGTCCTCAAACGTTATTCCCAGATTCCATGTGTTTTTTGAGCTGTGTTAGTTTAAACAGGACCTGCAACCTCATTTCCTGCCGCTTGCGCTATTGATTTCAACCTGATAATTGATATTTGAGTGATTGACAAGACAGTGTTACATTTCCCTTTGTTGGTGACCCCCCCCCCCCCCCATATCAAAATGCAACATTCTAACATTTAGCTGACAGTCTAATGCAGGTTTTTCTCTAACCAATGATGTCAAAATATCTCCAGTTTCCAAGTGTTTTTTGAGTTGTAGTAGGTTCAACAGCGTATAGAACCTGATTTCCTCCCTAATCAATATGAGTGGTTTATTGCCATTTGTCAAAACAATAGGGTTTTTGGTACGTGTGCAGTTTGTAAGGTGCTCATAAAAGAAATTATACAAGTAACATGATTACTGTTGTTGCACATGTACAGTATGTGTAGATAATACATTTTAGGTTTAGGTTTTCAATATAGCATGAACTGTTTCTGCATATTTGTTATTGATTTGGACACATTAAAACTGTGTTTTTACATTGGGCTATTTAGGAACATAATTTGAACGTTCAACATTATTTCCAATGGTATTGTACATAATCTGGTAAAAACTGCTGAATGAGTCCAAAAACATGCTGTGTTTTTATTTATTTTGATGATATACCAAAAATCACAAAAACGGATTTGCCCTCACTACTCTCTCCACCTTCTGGCAGACACCTGGCGTGAAAAGGGATTGATTTACCTAACGCAGGTTAGCAGATTGGAGATGTCTCCCAATCAGAAAAAATACACAATATGCAGGTCTGTCATGTGGGTCCTTGACAGGTACTGTATGGCTGACAAGCTGGATCAACAGAGTAACTGGAGACACCAGGTTAGTTCAATTACCCAATGAAGCAAACACACATGAATGAATGACCTGCAATTCCAAAGCATAGCAATGTGCGCACTCAAACAAAGATGGTCAAAGCATGGGGCATTTAAGATCATTTTTTATTATTATTGTCAGTTTGAAATATGAACACACAATCTTCAACAAGAAAATACATATGAACCAACAATCTTTTACATCACAGGGAGTCAAATAGAATGTAATTTTCCATTCACTGTGGAATCAACCAGAATAAAGGGACGACTTTGACTGACCTTTGTCGGGTGAATGACTTGACTGTCTTGTATTGGGGTAGAGGGAATGTGTGTGTGCCGGTCACCACAGAGTGACTGAATGCATACTTAAATGTCACGTCACAAACAGCACTATACTATAGGGTAGGTCCAATATAAGCTCAGTCAAAAATAAGTTGGAAATAAGTTTCTGCAATGGTTATACCGTGAACTTCTCAGAAGCCCCAGATGTTGCTTTCTGTACATATGTTTTAAAACAACTACAAAAAAAGTAATACAACTTTTATTGAATCTACCCTTAGCATGGCCTTCATTGAGCCCATATTATATAGTTTCAGTCACTAGAATGATCTTATCGTTCAACAGACATTTGGATCTGTTTTATCAGTACATTTACCACAGTAGAACACTTGACTAATTATGTGCTACTTATTTAACCTTTATTTATCCCATTGAGGTCTGAATACCTATTTTACTAGGGTAATACTTGTGGTATTTATTTCTAAATGGATTTGGGGTTCAAACAATTATGCTAGTGTTGAGTGGATAATAGGTGCGCTATCTCACTTTATTAGCTGAGTGCTCTGCCATATGGAACAATGTATTCAAATGAAATCCAAGTTCAAGAATCATTTACAATAATGCCGATGCCTGGTGAATCATGAATTACAGTGATGTATATTTCTAATCATTATCAAATCAATGTGACCCCCACACAGACATAGCCCATTTGAAATGTGTGATAAATGCACCCTTATGTCTGCTGTAATATGGCCGATATTGATGGCAGCACCACAGGTTTGAAACATTAAAAAGTCAAATATTTTGTAACATCAGAATGTGTCCCTTTCTCCACATTTGTGAATACAATATTAAAGTCAGACTTCATCGTACACATGTGCTGACATCAACAACAGAAGACTAACAAAACTGACTCCTAATTTGTGCCCTTCCTTGAGGCATTCCCACTTAAGGAAGATGCAATACCAGCAGTCCTGGCAGGTTAGATTTTGTTGCTGTTGATTTCTGGGAGAAAGCAGGAAGTTTCCCCGCTGTTTATGATGATGTCATAATGTTGAGTCTACCTTTAAGACCTCTGAATTAGGATGTGTTTGTTATGGGCTCAACAAGTGCTTTGTCTGATATAGGCAACGTTAAAACCAACACAGGAATTAATCATTTAGGAGACAGCGATGAGAGATGAACATTCAGGTGTGTCTGCAATGTCCTGTCAGAGAACTGTGGAATAGCAATACAACAGCAAATATATCCCTTTTCATTGTGTGTAATCCATCCCTTATTACATGTCAACGCTACTCTGAACCTTTGTCTTGCTTACATTTACATTACAGTACATGTATCTATTGAAAACATGGTGTTTAGAGGACAGACTGAAATAAATCAAGACCATGGTCAGCAATCATAAAGGGTCTCAGAGTATGAGTGCTGATCTCGGATCAATTCCCCCCTGTCCATGTCAATACATTAATTTTGAAGGCAAAACTGAACCCAGATTAGCACTCCTTCTCCGAGATGCTTTGTGAATATGGGCACAGATATTTTAATAAAGTTTTATAAACTGGGAAAACGAGTTGATGCACTGCACAGAAAGCTGCAAAATCCTTGTATACTGAACAAAAATATAAATGCAACATGAAACAATTTCAAAGATTTTACTGAGTTCCAGTTCATATAAGGAAATCAGTCAATTTAAATAAATATATTAGGCCCTAATCTATGGATTTCACATGACTGGGAATACAGATACGCATCTGTTTGTCACAGTTATCTTTAAAAAAGGTAGGAGTGTGGATCAGAAAACCACCATTTGTCTCATGCAGCACAACATATCTCCTTCGCACAGAGTTGATCAGGCTGTTGACTGTGACCTGTGAAATGTTGTCCCACTCCTCTTCAATGGCTGTGCGAAGTTTCAGGATATTAGCAGGAACTGGAACACACTGTCATACACGTGAATCCAAAGCATCCCAAACATGCTCAATGGGTGACATGTCTGGTGAGTATGCAGGCTATAGAAGAAATGGGACATTTTTAGCATCCATTAATTGTGCACAGATCCTTGTGACATGGGGCTGTGCATGGCACGACAATGGGCCTCAGGATCTTGTCATGGTATCTCTATGCATTCAAATTGCCATAGATAAAATGCAATTTTGTTCGTTGTCCGTAGTTTATGCATACCCATACCATAACCCCACCGCCACCATGGTGCACTCTGTTCACAACTTTGACATTAGGAAACTGCTCGCCCACACAACGCCATACAGGTGGTTTGTGGTTTTGAAGCCGGTTGGACGTACTGCCAAATTCTCTAAAACAATTTTGGAGGAAGTTTATGGTAGAGAAATTAACAAATTATCTGTCAACAGCTCTGGGGGACATTCCTGCAGTCAGTATGCCAATTGCACACTCCCTCAAAACTTGAGACATCTGTGGCATTGTGTTGTGTGACAAAATTGCACATTTTAGAGTGGCCTTTAATTGTCCACGGCACAAGGAGCACCTGTGATCATGCTATTTAATTAGCTTCTTGATATGCCACACCTGTCAGGTGGATGGATTACTTTGGCAAATGAGAAATGCCCACTAACAGGGATGTAAACAAATGTGCACAACATTGAAGATAAATAAGCTTTTTGTGCATATGGAACATTTTCTTATATTTCAGCTCATGAAACATGGGACCAACACGACATGTTGCATTGATATTTTTGTTCAGTGATTTCATGGAGCATGGATTGTGCTTGCCTGCTAAACAAAATCTAATTGCGCAAAATTAAGTGGATGGTTATAGAACGTTTTATTGTAGCTCCTGAGTGTCACAGAGACGTCGACGAGAAGACATACCCGATTTCAAATCAATCCAAACTCCACCCTGATTATTTAACTCGGTATACCACACTGTATGAGAATATTTTAATGTATCTGCACTCTATTGGGAGACAATATAAGCAATCTATTTGAATTTCCAGTCTAAACGTACCAGTTCAACACAACCAAACAGTTCATACTTATTGGTTATGAGACTGTTCCAAAATACTAACTCAAAACAATGACCATACAAAAATACTGATATTAACAGCTGAGAATCTTCAGAGGTGGATCCTAACTTCCACTTCGGGTCCAATTTTCACTTAGTGATGCATTGATGTCAGTGGGAGACTAAGTGACTGAAGTGGAAGTTAGGATTTGCACTTAGCGTGATCCATATTTGACCTTTATTTAACGAGGCAAGTCAGTAACACCAGCTGTAAAGACATGAATAAACTTTGCAAGTGATTACATTAGTTGAAGTTATATGTCCACAAAAATGAGAATAAACTCCCTTTCCATTCATAACTAGTTAAGTAATTATTCTTCAAACCACCTTGTATAGACTTGTGCCAGTTAAGTTAAGGGAAGACAAACATGGTCTTTGCACAAATTTATACAACTTTTATATTTTATTTACCCCTTTTCAATATGTGTTAAAAACAAACAAAAAAATAGCATAGCACAAACTGAAAAGATCACAATTTACAGTGATGAGAGGAAGAAGAACATTTGTCAAAATTCAATTTCTTCTTAACCGGTTGTGGTTTGTCAATGTATCCAAAATAATTACAGCAGAAACAAACATGATTACAGGCTTTTAGGCCCTAGAGGGATTTCAGTCCTTCTGGTCCTTGCCTGTGTTTGAGGTGTTTGTTTAGTTCACCTCATACACTTAACTCTTGGGGCTAAGATGACTGTCAGTCGGGGGAAATTGAGATAAATTAAATGTAAATAACAGACAAACTATATCGGACAGGCCTATTTTTGAGACCCACATGAATAAACATTTAAGAATCATATCATAATGGGAGGCGAAACTAAACAACAACAAAAAAAGCAACTTGTTATGTCCTTAAAACTCAACTAAAATGAATTAAAAAAGTATGTTACCTAATACTGTTTAGCGGTTCGACATGATGTAGTAGGGTAGCCTATGCACTCTGTGCATCACGTTTGTGGTTCCAGGTGAGAGAAAACACACAAAACATGCAACCTTGCCCTCGGATGCCAGAAAGCCCACTGCATCAAAACTTGAGCAGAAACGGAAGGAGGATGACCAGAAGTAGACAGGTGTAGGTGTGTACGTGTGTCCCCATCGAGCCGCTGTTCCCATCCTGCACTGCTCCGGGTCCTGTCATGGCGAAGGCGGAGGGCGGAGGAGAGGGAACAAAACATTTGGATGAGTTTGAGGCATTCAAGATTGGTTTTGCACTTTCTCTTGCATAAACCTGTCGGATGGATATCACTATGTAAATATTCTGTTAACAAGTGATTCACTGCTCTAATACCTTCTCACCAACTCTTAACTTGCTGTCTGCTCAAGGAGAGGTGTGTCTCACTAATATTCGCAAATGTGTGTGGTAGTACAACAATATACAACTACATCCCCCTTTCCCTTAACGTCACCTACAGGTATCAGTACTGTTAATCTACGGGTTAGTATTTAATCATGTGTTGATCACATTTTTTTTAATAATTAGTTTGTGGGTATTAGGTTAGGTTTTAAAGTGGATTCATTACAAACCTGCCGGTAATGCAAAGGTTTCAGAGGATGTCTTTTCTAACACAGATGAACTCAACAATAACACATTGGTTGACCCCTCTAAAAAGAGAGATTACATGAAAGAAGGCACTCAAAACATGTCAACAGAGCAGCTCACAAGCAAATGCTGCTCACATGCAAAATTATCTGAGTAATTGACACTCTGCACATAATAAACTACCCCCTGGGCCAAACGGTTGCTAGGTACCACACCTGGGTTCAAATACTATTTAGGGCATTTCTATTACTTTTAAAGACATTTGGAAGTAATTTTTTAGATGTTTTTTATTTGAAAAGACGTAGTTGAGTATAGGAATGTATTTGGAGATAGACTTTCAGAGTCTTTGAAAATACTCAAATGCATCGACGCAAATACACTCCCATGCATTTAATCCAAGTATTTGGGAATAGTATTTGAAATAAATATTTGAAAATACATTCAAATAGTATGATATGTATAGGAAATTTGAAAAAAGTTTCAAATACTTAATTTAGAAGTATTGATTTGTGCCATATTATTTGAAAATACTCACATACAAAATAATTATTTGAATAACAAACAAATATATTTTACCCAGATCTATTAGGTAACCAATTCAAAAGAGGACATTAATTGTTATTTTTAGTTCTGTTTACTTAATACCCGACATTGATACAGTGCCTTCGGAAGGTATTCACACACTGACTTTTTCCAAATTTTGTGTTACAAAGTGAGATACATGTGGATTTAATTGTAATTTTTTGTTGTCAATGATCTACACAAAATACTCCGTAATGTCAAAAGGGAAGATAATTTGTAAAAAAAAAAAAAGTGTACGCACACAGATATATTTATGAATGGAACATAAAACACTAATATATTTTGATTGACATTATGGGGTAGCCTATTGTTTGTTGATCAGTAAACAAAATATAAAATGTAATACATTTTCCAGTCAGGCTGGAACACAAAAGGTGGAAAAAGTTAAGGGGTGTGAAACCTTTCTGAAGACACTGTATGTCCATGGTATTTCTTGCACAGCTAGGTTAGCTAATATAGCTATAGAAATATTCCAATCCCGATTCCTGCTGATGGAATGTTTAAGTGGGGGCACTCAGTATATATATATATATACACCTGTTCTGAAAGGCCCCAGAGTCTGCAACACCACTAAGCAAGGGGCACCACCAAGCAAGTGGCACCGTGAAGACCAAGGAGCTCTCCAAACAGGTCAGGGACAAAGTTGTGGAGAAGTACAGATCAGGGTTGGGTTATAAAAAAATATCAGAAACTTTGAACATCCCACGGAGGACCATTAAATTCACTATTAAAAAATGTAAAGAATATGGCACCACAACAAACCTGCCATGAGAGGGCCGCCCACCAAACTTACGGACCAGGCAAGGAGGGCATTAATCAGAGAGGCAACAAAGAGACCACAGATAACCATGAAGAAGCTGCAAAGCTCCACATCGGAGATTGGAGTATCTGTCCATAGGACCACTTTAAGCCGTACACTCCACAGAGATTAGCTTAATGGGAGAGTGGCCTGAAAAAAGCCATAGCTTAAAGAAGCAAACAAGTTTGGTGTTCACCAAAAGGAATGTGGGAGACTCCCCAAACATATGGAAGAAGGTACTCTGGTCAGATGAGACAAAAATGTTGCTTTTTGGTCATCAAGGAAAACGCTATGTCTGGAGCAAACACAACACCTCCCAACACCCCAAGAACACCATCCCCACACTGAAGCATGGTGGTGGCAGCATCATGCTGTGAGGATGTTTTTCCATCGGCAGGGACTGGGAAACTGGTTAGAATTGAAGGAATGGTGGATGGCGCTAAATAGAGGGAACTTCTTGAGGGAAACCTGTTTCAGTCTTCCAGAGATTTGAGACTGGGACGGATGTTCACCTTCCAGCAGGACAATGACCCTAAGCATACAGCTAAAGCAACACTATAGCTGGAGCTGGAGCAGTGTATCCTTGAATGGGCAAAAATCCCAGTGGCTAGATGTGCCAAGCTTATAGAGACCCAAGAGACTTGCAACTGTAATTGCTGCAAAAGGTGGCTCTACAAAGTATTGACTTTGGGGGGGGGGGGGGGGGGGGTGTATAGTTATGCACACCCCAGTTTTGTATTTTTTGTCTTATTTCTTGTTTGTTTCACATTCAGGAATATTTAGCATCTTCAAAGTGGTAGGCATGTTGTGTAAATCAAATGATTACAAAACCCCCAAAATAAATGTTGATTCCAGGTTATAAGGCTACAAAATAGGAAAAATGCCAAGGGGGTGAATACTTTCACAAGCCACTGTACATAAATACACATATTTTCAAATAATATTTTCCTTTATCATTTTCTACCACCCCACCACTAATTGGAGTAAACTAATGAACAACACTTAGGCTTCTACTGTACATACATTTTATGGACGCAATCTATTTTACGATAGTAAAATGTTGTTTGTTTTTACTTCTATCCTTCCGCTACCCTCTTCCCCACCCATCTAATTCTGAAGACCATCCAGTTTGATTTCTATATTTCATATATTTTTAACTGTGCTGTTTCGCAAAAGTTCTGAACCTACCTACCTTTTTACGGACACAGTATGTTTTACATTAGTTATCTTGTTATTATTCGTCCAACCCTTCAGCTCCACTCAACCCCTCCCATCTAGCTCTTAACACCATCCATATTGGATTTCTATTTTCCATATATCTTTCAACAGTGCTGTGATGTTTCACAAAAGTTCTGAACGTTTCTATTCTCAGTTTCTACAGATTCTAAATAAAATAAACATTATTTCTAAAAGTATTATTATATTATTGATTGATTGACTATGACTTTTCAAATCACCCAGTAGTGCTATCTTCAGAGTTAGTTCCAGGTAAATGTTGCAATTCTTCAGCCATTCCTGAACCTGGGACCAAAAACAAGCTACATATGGACAGTGATCTAATGATTCTGTCTCTTCGCAGCAAAGTCTGCAGAGCTGAGATGGTTGTATCCCCTATATATATATATATATAACATTCTATTTGTTGCATGAATTATGTATAATAATTTACATTGAATTTTCTATGTTTTGAATCCGATGTCGTTTTGCGTATCAGTTCATAAACCACGTGCCATGGAATCGATGCATTGAAAATCTCTTCCCAACTATTTTGCAATCTGCACAGCTGTAATTTCTTTGGTCCTTAAATGAAACTGGTATAATGTTTTATTTATCACATTTTCTTTAACCAATTGGGCCAACAGACAAGTTCCTTACATTTCCCCCCTTACATTTTCCTCTTCCATTTTTGTGGTAATGCTGCAAATAGTTGGTTGTAACTTTTGTTAGCTGCATGTGTGACATAACTCCACCAGTCCTATTTATGATACATTTACTGAAATAACATCTTATACATGATCTTTTTTGGTTTAATCACAATATTGGTCAAATTATTTGTTCTGTCTTTTCTGATTAAACTAAAATTGCAACCAAATTTCTATGGCTTGTTTCAAAGAGATATTTTGGATATTATTTCATTTTAAAATAACCGAAAGTGAGAGGTTGTAATCTGAATAAAGGGAAAAGGGCCATTTTTGAACATGGGGTGAGACATTCTTACTAATCCGCTAAAGAACCAGTTCAGATTTAAGTATAACTTTTGTATGACTGACACCTTTAGTGAGAGGTCTAATGCTTTAATATTGTCACGCCCTGACCTGAGCATTCTTTGTTCTCTTTATATATTTTGGTTAGGTCAGGGTGTGACGAGGGTGGTATGTGTGTTTGTCTCATCTAGGGTTTTGTATGTCTAGGTGTGTGTGTCTGGTCTAGGAATATTGTAGGTCTATGGTGGCCTGGATTGGTTCCCAATCAGAGGCAGCTGTTTGTCGTTGTCTCTGATTGGGGAACCTATTTACGTTGCCATCCAGTTTGGGTTTGTGGGTTATTGTCCATGTTATGTTGCTTGTTAGCACAGTGGTTCTTTAGCAGTCACGGTCGTCTTGTTTGTTTTAGTGTACTTCGTGGTTTTTCCGTCTTTTCATTAAATCATGCATTGACACCACGCTGCGCTTTGGTCTACTCAATACGACGATCGTGACAAATATTTAATAATTTCTGCGCCCCAAACTCATGACATAAATAGGCCCGTTTACTTTTGTCTGTCTTGCCGTTCTAAATAAAATTGAATATTTTTTGCTCATATAATTTTAAAAAAAAGATAGGTCGCTAGGATATGACTAAAGAGTTAATCACTGATTTTTTTCACAAATACAGGTATTTTCTGTTCCATGATAGCAAGATCTTATCTATTTTTGTTAACTTTCTATTAAAATGTATTGTAGTGAGAATTTTTTTATTTCGGGATATGTGGATATGTATACAGAGTATGTCCACATCACCGTCAGACCATTTTATTGGTAAACTACACAATAATGTAAAAGTTTTCAATTGGCTCATTCATCCCCCTCCTCTCCCCTGTAACTATTCCCCAGGTCCTTGCTGCAAATGAGAACATGTTCTCAGTTAACTTACCTGGTAAAATAACGGATAAATAAATCAAATAAATATATTTTTGTGATCCAGAGGTTATAAAAAGTATCTAGAGCCTATGGATTTCTAACCACTTGATATTATTGTTGGATCTGATTTTAATAGCTAACATTTCAACAATACCTTTTTAATTCTATGCGCTATGCATTTTGCGAGACTTTGCATCACAACACTGAAGTGTAAGGTGACTCCATTTTTTTTAATGGACTGGATCTTTATATTTACACCTTGGATCCTGTTTCAGTATTAATGAAATCAGACATTTTTGTTGAGTATCTAATCATCTAAAATGTTTAAAGGAGTGGTAAAAACATGCTAATAGCGGTCCTCTGAGTACATCAAAAAAGTTTTGGAATACCTCAACTGGTATTCCATCCAGCCCTGGAATTTTCCCAGACTTAAAGGCTTTAATTGCATCAAGAAGTTCCCCCTCTGTAATTTGGCCTTCACATTAGTCTTTATGTGCAGTTGTTCATTTTACTTTATTTAATAGAAAAAAATCCATACAATTAACTTTGGTTAGTGGAGATGGAGGAGACAAACTCAAACCTGCTTAAAGTACTTTGCTTCCTCTTTCAAAATATTGTTTGGTGAATCATGGACTCTGTCATTTTTAACAAGTTTTCGTAAATTGTTTTTGATAGAAATTCTAAGTTGAAATTAAAAAATAATTTGGTGCATTTTCCCCCATATTCATCCAGTTCACTTTATTTTTATAATATATTACACTTAATCGTTCTTGAATAAGTTCCTACATTTATTTTTGTTTTTTCTCTAACTTAATGTTTACCTCTATGGTACACTTTATTGCCATCTATCTGTACTGATAGTCCTTCCATTTAATTTGTTAATTTGTACTTTTTTGACCTAAATTGCTTTTGTTTTAGAGATGAGTTGTAACGGCTCTCGTCGGTGGAAGGAAGAGTGGACCAAAGCGCAGTGTGGAAAGTGTTCATGATATTTATTTTCCAGAAACACTCAAACAAAAATAACAAATCCAAAAAAACTAAAGCGAACACTTCCGTCAGGCATAGACACTAAACAAAAAAATAACACCCCACAAAATCCAAATGGAAAATCTCAACTTATATACAGTATGATCCCCAATCAGAGACAACGATAGACAGCTGCCTCTGATTGGGAACCACACTCGGCAAAACAAAAAATAAATAGAAAACAGATTTTCCCACCCGAGTCACACCCTGACCTAACCAAACATAGAGAATAAATAAGGATCTAAGGTCAGGGTGTGACATGAGTACTGAATTGCATGGCATCTAAAAGGCACATTTAAAAGTGTCCCATACAATAAGGAGATCAGCTGTACCTATATTATGTTGGAAAAAGTAAATTATAAATGATTGTCCTAGTTTAAAAAAAAGTTATCATCCAATAGGCTGAGATAAAATGTCCAATATTCTTGCCCATGTGGAGGTCGGGAGTGTTGGAAAGATTTTTAAAGTAATGAGGAACTATGTTTCGCAATGGGTGTTAAAAAAAACAGACTTCATTGACTTGTGTGAAGAAAAATAAAAAAATGACTGAAAGCTCAGCTTATTAGTGGTGTACGTGGTGAGTTAAGACAAATCAGAAATCAGATATTGCCAAATGGGCACTTTCATAACTATGCAATCATTCTACCCCGACCCTTCTTCTTGAGGCAACATTGTAAATAATACTCAAGACACATTATCTTCACACATATTTTAGACTCTTCACTGACAGCCGCAACTCAATCAGCTAGACCTATTGCCACATGCACATCCAAAACTGCGGGCTTCCCAAATAGGCATAGGCCTAGACACTTCTGATTTGAAACAATTCACAGCTATTTTTTTAAATAAGCTAATGATCCTCTGTGGCTTAGTCATGCTCCCTGTATTTTGTCAGATTTTATTTAGACAGGGGTAATTATGTAATTTTGGCAAAACATTTTACTTTAGGGCAATCCAGCATCCTAACAGTGCAACCACCAACTTTACTTTCCAATTTGCAAGAGGCTGAAGCCAGAGATCTGTAGCATATGTAATGACGAGATGCTCATGTCTCCGTCGTAACAATGTGAGTCTTTGTCCCAATGGCGGGAAGGCAGGTGACAAGCTTAGGTCTGCATATTATTCCCATGTAAACGCATTGGGCTTATTCTGAACAGAATTTTCGAGAGTGAACCCTCTCGCTTCGCCTATTCCTGTCTGCTGAAACTATATCAACGGAGAAAGCATCCGAGTGAGCGAAACAGCGCCCCTTTATATGTAGCTCATGTATCTGACATGCCACACTATTTTAGTCCAGACAACATCAGATACATGGTTTAAACCATATTGTATATATGAATGCTTCCGCTCAGTGTTTGAGATCAATTGACACCCTTTACCATGGAACATTGCGATTTATTTTAAACTGCAAAACCCTTACTCACCACTGCACTTTATATACAAGGGTTGGCTGGCATTCTCTAGTCAGTCATAGGCTCAGTCACTGGTATTCTTTTATTTACAAAGCCATTTTAGGTTTACCATTTTATTTGGCCATTTTTATTGTTCAGAAATGTGGTGGGTACTCTCTCCATTCGCAGGACTTTATCCTGCTAACTGTTCCAAATGTCCAAACTGAATTTGGTAAAAGGGCTTTTATATGTACACTGCGCCATCGGCTTGGAACGCCTCACAAAATACTTTTAAACTGGAAGAACTTGTCCCGAATTGTGTTTTCAAATCATTGATGAAGGATTTTGAGGCAGATTCCCTGACCTGTCAGTTTTTAATTAGCTGTTTAATGATTTTGTTATAACCGTTTTTTTACTAGATTACCTGTAGTTTTTCACGTTGTCTGTCTGTAATTGTGTAATGACTTGGTGCTACCTATCTTGGCCAGGACAGAGGGTAGATTTAAAATCTCAATTAGCCCTTCCTGGTTAAATAAAGGTTACATTTGTACATTTTTTGTAAACATACTGAGACAGAGGGGTGCAGTTTCTCTCGCTCGGATGCTTTAACTGAAACTGATGAGTCTTTCTGTCAGCTCGCGTCTTGTTCAAATATATGATCAATATTTCATTTGGATGGGCAAGGAGGAATGGTAGGGGGGCCAGGGCCCCTAAGGCCCACCCATAACACCCTTGTCACCAGTATATAGTCAAATAATGTTTAGTACTGTTTTGCCACCAGTATATAATGACAGTAAAGTACAATCACCAGTTTATTAGGTACACCACCCTGTTTACAAAAATGGATTGCTCCTACAGACAGTGAGTCATGATGCTGTGACTTGCTATATAAAGCAGGAAAACAGGCATTGAGGTATTCAAGTACTGTTCGATTGAACATTAGAAGAAGCAAAATGAGTGACCTAAACAAATTTGAGCATGGTATGATTGATGCCAGGCACACCGGATCGAGTATCTCTGAAACGGATGCCCGACTGGGCTTTTTACACACAACAGTGTCTAGAGTTTCCTGAGAAAACATGCAGCCAGCGGCAGTCCTGTTGGCAAAAACAACTCATTGATGAGTGAGGCCGAAGGAGAATGGCAATACCTGTGCAATCTAACAGGAGGGCCGCAAACAGAAAAATAACGGCACAGTACAACAGTGGTGTGCAGAACGACATCTTGGGGCGCAAAACTTGTTGATCCTTGTTATTGCAGCACACGACCACACTATGTTCCACTCCTATCAGCTAAAAACAAGAAGAAGCGTCTCGATTGGGCACACGATCCCCAATACTAGACAGTTGAGTGGGAAAAAAATTGCCTGGTTTGACGAATCACGGTTCCTGTTGCGTCATGCTGATGGCAGAGATTTGGCGAAGATTTGCGTTGAGCAGTATAAGTTCCTGGACTCATACTGCCTTGTGTCAATGGAACAGGATGGTGGCGGTGGTGTATCACCATCCAATCTGCAGCAACTGTGTGATGCCATCAGGTCCTATTTGACCAACATCCCTGTGGAGCATTTCCGACTTGTATCCATGGCCTGAATAATTCAGGCTGTTCTAGATGCAAATGGTGGTCTGACCCGGTACTAGATGGGTGTACCTAATAAACTGTGTATAGAACTGTTTTGTCATCAGTATTTAATAACAATAATGTATAGGACTGTTTTGTCACCCGAATGTCATGTTGTATCCATCATGTACTGCATAAAAAATATGGTGCCATAAGGTCTGGGATGTTATTCACCTAGAGTGGGAACAAGACTTGTTCATTTAGAGACAAAATGTAGAATTATTGATTTGCTCTTAACGTTAAGAATTTAATCCAGGCCAGACAACAACAATCCAGGCCAAAGTAGAGTAGTCCTCGAACTCCATAAACGAATGCCCTTGACAAGCATCCAAGTGCTCTGAACACTTATTATTTTGTATATGATTTGGGACAAGTTGAGAGGGCGAAAGAGGTACAATTCTAGAGACAATTGTCACAGCTATTGTGTTATGTCCCCTTTCAAGATGAAATGTTTAATCTCAGTAATGATCTTTGTGCAAAGCTCATATTGAATGTGAATTTATACTGTATTTCGGAGGCTGACGAGATGATCTATATAATAAGGCTTATATGAGTTAAACATATTTCCATTCTTTGGCCTTGCAGGGTCGTATGGTTCAAAAGGGCTTTCGAAATCCCCAAAATATTGGACCACATGGGGCATTATTGAGCGAGAGAGAGGGACGAAATTATTGCAGTTGTTTTACTTTGAAGCCGAGTAACACAATGATTTCTAATTTCCTTTGGATTTTCTTGGAGTTCACCAGCTATTCTATTGGGACATCTATCCAATTATGCTGCCATGGTAGATTATTCCTAAACCTGCATGTGGATAATTACAATAATATTGCCGCTTTCCCCCCACAATCCAAATCAAAGCAAGTAATACATCTCTGAAGAGGGGCGCCACAGTTAATGATCCAGTTTCACTTATATTCCAAACATCTGTCTAATTAATACAATGATGTTGACCACACATCAAATCAATCATTCAAATGTGCATTGCTAACACATTGCTAAGAGGTCAGGTGTACGGCTTCACTATAGTAGTAACAGTCATTACAAGTATTAGTTACAACTAACTAGAGGGAAGTTCGGAATGGAAAAGAACACATGGCATTGATTTAAAAAAAATGGGAATTAGGAATGTCTCTGTGATTCCTATAAAGACACCATTCCACAACCAGACAGACAAATTATTTAACAAATTGTCACAACAGCTTTAACACATACAACACAAATGATAGTTTTAGGACAGATAGATACTTACACAGCAGATGAAGCACATGCAAAATAAAATGAAGCCATGCCACATAGCGAGGCGGTTAGGCGGTTGAAATAAGAAAAACAAAAACAGAGTTAGCAAAACATTTAACATTTACCATTTCCACAGTGATTTTACTTGACTTACTTTCTCCTCATCTGGCCCTCTTCCAGGAAATGTCACTTGTCTGACATACATTTTTAACTTGTTATCAATATTAATAAATGGAATTAGAAGCTAATAAAGTTCTCATGAGCAGCCCAGTAACCTTCTGACAATCTAATTTTGTCATGCACTGCTCAAACATTATCTGGCCCCTTCCAATGGCAGAAACATATTCCTCCTGTCACCTCAGAATTAGCAATGAGTGCCACTCCAGTGATATTGGCATCTAATCAGTTTGTTGTCAATGTGAAAATGGCAATGTTTAAAGATGCATTGTTAGAATTCTGTTAGCGCATCAGAGAGGTGAGCGTGAGTCGAAAAGCATGCTCATGCTGAATACCGGTACTAACCTTGCATTAGTGTTGAGCTAGTAGGCTCAATAACCTCTACACCAGAAGAACAGACCACAGCAAAATATATAAAACAAACAAAAAGCAAACAATCACTGACAATGTTACCTTAATGTGAACAATGAGAAAGTCAAGCTGGTGAATATGTTTTTAGCTTTGTGGGTGCAGTATTAAAGGCATACAGTGATGTGAAAGGTGTTGCTGTTAACCTAAATCATTATGATAATGTTGCGTTAAATTAAGGCTCAGATTCCCAGACTAACATGGAACCAAAACCGGCTGCTTGTGTGCACCATTGTGCATACATTATTTTGTTCCCGCACACCAAACGCGATCACGACATGCAGGTTAAAATATCTAGTCAAACTCTAAACCAATCACATTAATTTGGGGACAGGTCGAAAAGCATTAAACATTTATGGCAATTTAGCTAGCTAGCTTGCACTTGCTAGCTAATTTGTCCTATTCAGCTAGCTTGCTGTTGCTAGCTAATTTGTCCTGGGACATAATCATTGAGTTTTTATTTTAGGAAGGAGAGATGACTAGAAACGATTCGGTTGACTATTTTATGTGTGGATTAATTGTCGGAGTAGAGGACCTTGTGCATTACAGGAAAAATAATAACTCAATGTTTATATCCCAGGGCAAATTAGTTAGCAACAGCAAGATAGCTGAAGCTAAAGACAAATTAGTTAGCAAGTTCAAGCTGGCTAGCTAAATTGCCATAAATGTTCAACCTGTCCCCAAATGAATATAATTGGTTCAGAGTTTGTTTTGATATTTTAACCTGCGTGTTGTGATCGCTTTTAGTGTTGTGGGACAAAATACATTTATGCACGATGGTGCAAGCGCGCAGCAGGTTTGGGTTCCGTGTTAGTCATGCACTGTTTATTAATAACAAGAAATATTCAGAGTACTTTATCATAACTTTCATGAATAGGCATTCATAAATTATTTCTAAACAAATAATAAATAAACATTTCAACATTTGTAAATATTCATAATAAACATTTATAAAATGTTTAATAATTTACAAAGCATTTAGAAGCATGTATAATGGCTTATTCATGAAAGTTATTAAAAAGTGTTACCTACACAGCATTCTCGTTTTTTTGCACCTGAATGGCATAATGTACTCACCATACAGAACAAAGCTTGCGTTGGAGCTGCCAAGTTTGTTGATGGCGATGCACGTGTAGTTGCCGTAGTCTGCCTCTGAGATGTTTAAGAAGGTCAGCTTGGAGAGCTGCCCGGCGTCCTCGATCTCCATGCCATCTAAACCGTTGAAGATCCTTGAGAGAGAAGGAAACAGCTCTGTAGTCAGTGAAAACATTTATGAATTTATTTGACCAATTTAAAATGCATATAGAGCTGCCTCAGCCATGCGAGTTAAACAATACACAAAACGTCCTTGAAGGGAAGACTCTCTCGCTCTCATACACACACACATATACTACTGCTAAAAAAATAAAGGGAACACTTAAACACCACAATGTAACTCCAAGTCAATCACACTTCTGTGAAATCAAACTGTCCACTTAGGAAGCGACACTGATTGACAATAAATTTCACATGCTGTTGTGCAAATGGAATAGACAACAGGTGGAAATTATAGAGAATTAGCAAGACACCTCCAATAAAGGAGTGGTTCTGAAGGTGGTGACCACAGACCACTTCTCAGTTCCTATGCTTCCTGGCTGATGTTTTGGTCACTTTTGAATGCTGGCAGTGGTTTCACTCTAGTGGTAGCATGAGACAGAGTCTACAACCCACACAAGTGGCTCAGGTAGTGCAGCTCATCCAGGATGTCACATCAATGCGAGCTATGGCAAGAAGGTTTGCTGTGTCTATCAGCATAGTGTCCAGAGCATGGAGGCGCTACCAGGAGACAGGCCAGTACTTCAGGAGACGTGGAGGAGGCCGCAGGAGGGCAACAACCCAGTAGCAGGAGCGCTACCTCTGCCTTTGTGCAAGGAGGAGCAGGAGGAGCACTGCCAGAGCCCTGAAAAATAACCTCCAGCAGGCCACAAATGTGCATGTGTCTGCTCAAACGGTCAGAAACAGACTCCATGAGGGTGGTATGAGGGCCCGACATGCACAGGTGGGGGTTGTGCTTACAGCCTAACACCGTGCAGGACGTTTGGCATTTGCCATAGAACACCAAGATTGGCAAATTTGCCACTGGCGCCATGTGTTCTTCACAGATGAAAGCAGGTTCACACTGAGCACATGTAACAGACGTGACAGTCTGGAGACGCCGTGTAGAACGTTCTGCTGCCTGCAACATCCTCCAGCATGACCGGTTTGGTGGTGGGTCAATCATGGTGTGGGGTGGCATTTCTTAGGGGGGCCGCACAGCCCTCCATGTGCTCGCCAGAGGTAGTCTGACTGCCATTAGGTACAGAGATGAGATCCTCAGACCCCTTGTGAGACCATATGCTGGTGCGGTTGGCCCTGGGTTGCTCCTAATGCAAGACAATGCTAGACCTCATGTGGCTGGAGTGTGTCAGCAGTTCCTGCAAGAGGAAGGCATTGATGCTATGGACTGGCCCTCCCGTTCCCCAGACCTGAATCCAATTGAGCACATCATGTCTCGCTCCATCCACCAATGCCACGTTGCACCACAGACTGTCCAGGAGTTGGAGGATGCTTTAGTCCAGGTCTGGGAGGAGACCATCCGCCACCTCATCAGGAGCATGCCCAGGCATTGTAGGGAGGTCATACAGGCACGTGGAGGCCACACACACTACTGAGCCTCATTTTGATTTGTTTTAAGGACCTTACATCAAAGTTGGATCAGCCTGTAGTGTGGTTTTCCACTTTAATTTTGAGTGTGACTCCAAATCCAGACCTCCATGGGTTGATAAATTTGATTTCCATTGATAATTTTTGTGTGATTTTGTTGTCAGCACATTCAACTATGTAAAGAAAAAAGTATTTAATAATAATATTTCATTCATTCAGATCTAGGATGTGTTATTTTAGTGTTCACTTCACTTTTTTTGAGCAGATATATATATATATATATATATATATATATGCTGATGACCCAATGACCTTTCTTGAAAATCAACTTCCAGGAAAACCCTGCATAAAGCATAGATTCAACATGTTTGCAAACATGCACAACAATTTACCTTCTGTCGTCTCGATACCACTCAAAGTCGGCCTTGGGCACCGCATCCACTTCACACTCCAGCACCCCTCTCTGGCCAAGGGTCACACCAACGTCTCTGCCCTCAGACACACTGGGGGCATCTACGGGCACACGAGGGCACTCATGGGATCAGGATGCCAGAGAGGGAGTGAAGGTTAGGTTAGGGCTGTGGCGGTCACAAAATGTTGTCAGCCGGTGATTGTCAAGTGGCCTCACTGTAATTGACCATTAATTAACATAAACACATTTAGCATATCCTGGCTTCCACTACAAGACACTGATGCAGACATTTGGAGCATCTACATTTTTAAAAAGTCAAATAAATTCATGTAATATAGCCTACTCCTTCACAATAAATTAATTATTTATTATTATAGACAGATCTAAAGAAGCATGATATGAAGAAAATGTTGCCTATTTCAATAGAACAGAATAGCATACTCTGAGTTGTCCTTATGTTAGGTCCTGATGTGGCTATACCAAATGGCTGTGGGCTACACTAGTTCATTTAGCAGACAAGACTTGCTTAACCTTTCTGGGATAGGGGGCAGCATTTTCACATTTGGATGAATAGCGTGCCCAGAGTGAACTGCCTCCTACTCTGTCCCAGATGCTAATATATGCATATTATTATTAGTATTGGATAGAAAACACTGACGTTTCTAAAACTGTTTGAATGATGTATTTGAGAATAACAGGACTCATATGGCAGGCAAAAACCTGAGAAAAATCTAACCAGGAAGTGGGACATCTGAGGTTTGTAGATTTTCAAAGCTTGGCCTACCGAAAACACATTAAGATATGGATGAGGTTGCACTTCCTAGGGCTTCCACTAGATGTCTACCATATTTAGAAACTGGTTTGAGGATTCTACTATAAAGGGGGGGCTCATGAGACTTGTGTCAGTGGTCTGGCAGAGAGCCTTGGTCTCATGATGCGCGCTCCTGACAGAGTTAACTCTCGTTCCAGTGCTTTTTCTGTAGACAAAGGAATTCTCCGGTTGGAACATTATTGATGTTTTATGTTAAAAACATCTAACAATTGATTCCATACATCTTTCTAAAGGACTGTAACGGAAGTTTTTGTCTGGATGAAGCGCCTGCGCCTCATGAAGATGGATTACTGGGCTGAACACGTTAACAACAAGTGGCTATTTGAACATAGATGATGGAACTTTATGGAATAAATCAGTCATTTATTGTCGAACTGGGATTCCTGGGAGTGCCTTCTGATGAAGAAGGTAAGTGGATATTTATGGTTTTGTTTCTAACTTTGTTGATTCCAAAATGGCGGATTTTCCTCTGGCTGTTTTGGGTTCTGAGCGCCGTTCTCAGATTATGCTTTTTCCGTAAAGTTTTTTTGAAATCTGACACAGTGGTTGCATTAAGGAGAAGTATTATCTTTAATTCTGTGAATAACACTAGTATCTTTTATAATGTTTATTATGAGTATTTCTGCAAAATCACCGGAGGTTTTGGAATCAAAACATTCCTGCACGTAAGGCGCCAATGTAAACTGAGATTTCTGGATATAAATATGCACATTATCGAACAAAAATTACATGTATTGTGTAACATGATGTCCTATGAGTGTCATCTGATGAAGATCAAAGATTAGTGATTCATTTTATCTTTATTTCTGCTTTTTGTGACTCCTATCTTTGGCTGGAAAAATTGCAGTTTTTTTTTATTTGCGGTGATCTAACATAATCATGTTGTGCTTTAGCTGTAAAGCATTTTTGAAATCGGGCATGATGGGTAGATTAACAAGATGTTCATCTTTCATTTTCTGTATTGGACTTGTTAATGTGTGAAAGTTACATATTTCTAAAAATATTTTTTAATTTTGCGCGGTACCTTTTCAGCGGAATGTTGTCGAGGGGTTCCGCTAGGAAAGGTTACAATTGTGTCATTATTTTGTAATATATTATAGTATAAAAATAAAATTGAACAAAGCTGAGTTGAGCGGTTAGCAAAATAAATTGGTACTCCTATATGCTTAATTTAGAGTTATTTATGTAACTTTAGTTTGTCCTGACCCTCTCTCCTTGGTGAGGATCAAAGGTGCCAGATCAGATTGGCACATGTTTGAAGATAGCCAGACCCCTCTCTCCCACAGAAAGGGGGGGGGCTGTCCCCCTCTGCCTTTCAGTATCCACCAAAGGAATGCTTTGTCTAGAGAGTATGGTCTGCCTAAAAACTCTAACATCAAAAGATTGGACATTGAAACAATATTTCTTATATTAAGAATGTGGGAAATGGTTAACTCTTATGGCTGCAGGGGCAGTATTGAGTAGCTTGGATGAAAGGTGCCCAGAGTAAAACGGCCTGCTCCTCATTCCCAGTTGCTAATATATGCATACTATTATAAGTATTGGATAGAAAACACTCGTTTCTAACTGTTTCTAAAACCGTTTCTAAAACTGTTTGAATGATGTCTTTGAGAATAACAGGACTCATATGGCAGGCAAAAACCTGAGAAGAAATCCAAACAGGAAGTGGGAAATCTGAAGTTGGTTGATTTTCAACCCAGCCCCTATTGAATACACAGTGGGATATTGGTTGTTGCACTTCCTAAGGCTTCCACCAGATGTCAACTGTCTTTAGAAACTTGAATGAGGCTTCTGTGATGTGGGGCTGGATGAGAGCTCTTTAAGTCAGTGGTCAAGCACAGAGCCAGGTCCTGGTCACGCATTTCACATGAGCGCGACCTGAGTTCTATGGCTTTTCTAAAGAAAATGGAATTCTCCGGTTGGAACGTTATTGAAGATTTATGATTTTTTTTAAAACATCCTAAATATGGATTCTACACCTAGTTTGGAATGTTTCCACCACCTGTAATAACTTTTTGAAGTTTTCATCCGACGGTCGGCTGGACTTGCACGAGCGTTTGGATTTGTGTACTAAACGTCCTAACAAAAGTAGCTACTTGGACATAAATAATGGACATTATCGAACAAATCAAACATTTGTGGAACTAGGATTCCTGGGAGTTCATTCTGATGAAGATCAAAGGTAAGGGAATATTTATAATGCTATTTCTAATTTGTGTTGACTCCAAAATGGCGGATAATTTAATATTTTTTTCTAAGCGCCATTCTCAGATTATTTCATGGTTTGCTTTTTCCGTAAGGTTTTTTTTAAATCTGACACAGCGGTTGCATTAAGGAAAGGTATATCTATATTTCCATGTCTAACAATTGTATTTTCATCCACATTTATGAGTATTTCTGTAAAATGATGTGGCTCTCTGCAATATCACTGGATGTTTTTGGAACTAGTGAACGTAACGCTCCAATGTGTTCTGAGATTTTTTTTATATAAATATGAACTTTATCAAACAAAACATACATGTATTGTGTAACATGAAGTCCTATGAGTGTCATCTGATGACGATCAAAGGTTAGTGATTAATTTTCTCTCTTTGTGCTTTTGGTGACTCGTCACTTTGGCTGGAAAAATGGCTGTGTTTTTCTGTGAGTTGGTGGTGACCTAACAATCATTTGTGGTGCTTTCGCTGTAAAGCCTATTTGAAATCGGACACTGTGGTGGGATTAACAACAAGATTGCAACAGAAAAGATACATGTATGTTTGAGGAATTTTTATGAGATTTATTGTTTTGAATTTGGCACCCTGCACTTTCACTGGCTGTTGTCATTTCGATCCCGTTAACTTCTTAGTGCTGCAATCACGTTAACTTCTTGACGCTACCCATCCCTATTGCGGGATCATTTTCGTCAGCAACCACTGAATAGCATAGCAGTCAAATAATAAATAAAATAAAAGGAAGGTACAAGGTACAATCTGTCGTTCTGCCCCTGAAGATGTTACTGTTCCTAGGCCGTCATTGAAAAGAAGAGTTTGTTCTTAAATGACTTGCCTAATTAAATAAATGTAAAATAAAATAAAAAGCAAAAAAATTTAACGCTGAGCTGTAGTCAATGAATAGCATTCTCACATAGGTGTTCATCTGTTCAGGTGGGAAAGGGCATTGTGGAGCGCAATAGAGACTGCATCATCTGTGGATCTGTTCGGGAGGTATGCAAATTGGAATGGGTCTAGGGTTTCTGGGATGACGGTGTTGATGTGAGTCATGACCAGCCTTTCAAAGCACTTCATGTCTACAGATCGGTAGTCATTTAGGACAGGTTACCTTAGTGTTCTTGCCAAAGGCACTATGATTGTAATACCAACATCTTTCAAGCAGACAGACTCAGACAGGGAGAGGTTGAAAATGTCAGTTGCCAGTTGGTCAGCACATGGTCGCAGTACACGTCCTGGTAATCTGTCTGGTCCTGCGGCCTTGTGAATGTTGACCTGTCTAAAGGTCTTACTCACATTGGCTGTGGAGAGCGTGATCACACAGTCTTCCGATACAGCTTGTGCTGTTTGCAGGCCTTGCCACATCCAACGAGCGTCAGAGCTGGTGTAGTGCGATTCAATCTTTGTCTTGTATTGATGCTTTGCCTTTGATGGTTCGTCGGAGGGCATTTATTATACGCTTCCGGGTTAGTCCCGCTCCTTGAAAGTGGCAGCTCTAGCCTATAGCTCAGTGCAGATGCTGCCTGCAATCCATGGTTGGGGTATGTATTGTACGTACGGTCACTGTGGGGACAACGTCCTCGATGCACTTATTGATGAAGCCAATGACAGATGTGGTGTACTGCTCAATGCCATTGGAGGAATCCCGGAACATATTCCAGTCTGTGCTCGCAAAACAGTCCTGAAGCTTAGCATCTGCTTCATCTGACCACTTTTTTGTTGATCCCATCACTGGTATTTCCTGGTTGAATTTGTTTGTAAGCGGGAATCAGGAGGATATAATTATGGTCAGATTTGCCAAATGGAGAGCGAGGGATGCATCTCTGTGTGTGGAGTATAGATGGTCCAGAGTTCTTTTCCCTCTGGTTGCACATTTAACATGTTGATAGAAATTAAGTAAAACTGATATAACTTCATCGATATAGCGGGCGCTCTTAATTTTGGATTAAAAAAAAACGTTCCCGTTTTAAACAAGATGTTGTCACGAAAAGATGCTCGACTATGCATATAATTGACTTTGGAAAGAAAACACGCTGACGTTTCCAAAACTGCAAAGATATTGTCTGTGAGTGCCCCAGAACTAATGCTACAGGCGAAACCAAGATGAAATTTCATACAGGAAATGCCCCAGATTTTGAATGCGCTGTGTTCCAATGTCTCCTTATATGGTTGTGAATGTGCCAGGAATGAGCCTACACTTTCTGTCGTTTCCCAAGGTGTCTGCAGCATTGTGACGTATTTGTAGGCATATCATTGGAAGATTGACAATAAGAGACTACATTTACCAGGTGTCCTCCGTCAATTATTGCGCAATCTCCAGCTGCGTCCACTTTTCCATTAGGTTCAGAGGAGAAAGGCAACTGCCACGAATGATTTATCGAATAAATATGTGAAAAACACCTTGACAATTGATTCTAAACAACGTTTGCCATGTTTGTCGATATTATGGAGTTAATTTCGAAAAACGTTTGGCGTTGTAATAACTGAATTTGTTTTTTTTCTTAGCCAAACGTGAACAAAACGGAGCGATTTCTCCTACACAAATCTTTTTGGAAAAACTGAACATTTGCTATCTGAGAGTCTCCTCATTGAAAACATCCGAAGTTCTTCAAAGGTAAATGATTTTATTTGAATGCTTCTTGTTTTTGTGAAAATGCTGCCTGCTGAATGCTAGGCTTAATGCTATGCTAGCTATCAATACTCTTACACAAATGCTTGTGTAGCTATGGTTGAAAAGCATATTTTGAAAATCTGAGATGACAGTGTTGTTAACAAAAAGCTAAGCTTGTGAGCCAATATTTATTTCACTTCATTTGCGATTTTCATGAAAAGTTAACGTTGCGTTATGCTAATGAGCTTGAAGCTATGATTACGCTCCCGGATTGCTCAACGCTAGAGGTTAAGTTTCTTTGCATTAAAGTGTCCGGCTACTAGGATTGCCACCTCTGGGTGAGTCTCTTGTTTGCTTATTGCGGAATACAGCTCATTCAATGCTATATTGGTGCTAGCCTCTGACTGTGGTGGTATGTAAACAGCTACAAAAAAAAACTCTGGGTAGGTAATGTAGTCTGCAGCTTAGCATGAGAAACTCTACCTCAGGCTCGAGACTTCCTTAGATATCGTGCACCAGCTGTTGTTTACAAAATTACATGGACTGCCGCCCCTTGTCTTACCAGACACCGCTGTTCTATCCTGCTGGTATATCATATAACCAGCCAGCTGTATGTTGATATTGTTGTCATTCAGGCACAACTCTGAAGCATAAGATGTTAGTTTTTAATGTCCCATTGGTAGTTTAATCCTCCCAATAACTTCTCCATTTTATTGTCCAAAGATTGCATGTTTGCGAGCAGATTTGAGGGAGTGGGGGTTTATTTGATTGCCTCCTATTCCTCAGAAGGCAGCCCGCCCTCCTGCCTCTTCACGCAGATCACTGGGGTCGGGCCTGTTCGAGGGAGCCGTA